>NC_050191.1:26208012-26403012 GCF_008315115.2 Sander lucioperca | reverse complement strand
GCTCGGCAGGGATGGAGAGCAGGCCAGGGAAGTCACACCAGATTAGTCCTGATCTCACCTCAGCCTCAGGATGCCTCCGTTGTCTTTCGAAAGCTCTCTCTGTTTTTGTCGTTTTAGGCATCGTATATCGAAAAATGCCTCATCAGTCAGTACAGTCAGTCAGTGAGCCAATAAGCATGCAGCATGCTTGTACCAAGATCTAATCATGCCGGTGAGTTACACGTCACAGATTTGATTTTAGTAGCTTTAAAGCAAACTGAAAAGTTGAATTCGCACAAAGTAAAATGCACCATGTTTGCTGCTGCAGCCTTACATGATTGATTGATTGATTGATGGATACTTGGTCTGATATAACCTGTAGCTTATAGTGGCCATGTTAGCTTAAGGTAGCAAACTATACATAGCAAGACATTGTACATTACTGCATCAGGTCACTGACTGTATGAATCGTTTCTACTTGTGCTATTGTAACACTATGATTTAGCATGTCTCAGATAAACATTTAAATTGTTCTGGGACAAATATAAAATAAGCACAGTGTATGTCAACGGGCGACATGTTTGTTAGTAATAACTAAATAAATAATATGTCTTTTAAGCAACAGACTCGAGAGAATCTGGGGAATGAATTGAAGCCTCGTGTGCCACTATCCAGTCATTGGCATTCATGGCCACAGGAGCTGCTGTTCAGCAAAAGTTACAGAGTCTTAGTTAAAGAACCAATGGCGACGCACAGCATCTGCTGTAAAAAATTCTCAGCTCCTACTACACGAGCATACCGTAGAGTTTTTCCTGCGTGCCTCTACGACGTGGAACATTAGACAGCCAATCACGGACATTATTAGATCTTGGTAGAAGCATGCTGCATGCTGATTGGCTCACTGACACTGATGACATTTACTCCTTGGGTATTGAAATTGGGTATTGAATGACAAGGCATTTTTCAATACTTGATACTTTAGAGGCAATTCGGTCGGTGCCTAAAAAGTAATGAATTCTGTAGCCAGCCCTAGAACTGACTCTTGAAAAGTGGGGACGCAGGGTTCGCTCTTCAGGCAGTGCACCCAGCAGTCACTGGGCCGCGCTGAGGGTTTCCTCCTCTGATCTTGGGTGAGCCTGACTCTCCCAGGCCCACCTCTAATTCCTCCTGATGGAGACTAAACCCCTGGTTGCCAACTCTGTTTGATCACAGCCCCTCTCATCATTGCTCTCTCCCAACACTCCCAGAGAGTACCCGGCCCAGCAGGGCCACCTTCACATGGGAAGGCAATAATGATTCAGGACAGGACATTCCAAATCCTCATGCTTGACTCCCCTCCGACTAAAGCCGGCTTCCCAATGTTTGATCCACCTCTGCACTGATGCAATCAATGGAAAGAAGGGCTCCAGTGCCTCGTACAACAAAGACACTAAAATACCCCAAGTACACCTGTTTACATTTTTTTCTCCCCTCAAGCTCAGACTTGAAAGCAAATTCTTAATCTGGGATTAAAGTGGAAGAATGGTAAAGGGACTGGGGCCAGTTTAAGAGGAAAGGAAGCCTTAATGTGTTTTGAAGTCCATGACAGCTTTCAATCAATAAATCAATCCATTTTATTTGTCAGATGAAATCGTACAAGGGACAAAAACGGGTGGTCCCCTGCCAGAAAAATGTTTTCCATTTGAATCCCATTTCCTGCATTTCTACACCCATTTAAAGGGACTGATGTGATACAAAATCCAGGTTGATGAATTCTGCCAGAAAGAATACTTAACTATGTATATGAGAAAGATGTGTTATTGTTTAATATAGGGGCTGATCGCCAAGACTTCAGAGAATCATTATCACACAGTCACACATGTTCACTTGTTTTGTGTGTGAATACAATTTCAGTATTGTGAGATTCAATTTCCACTGCAGGCATGCAAACTGGTCAGGGGTAAAAAAAAAAGTTAGGGTGGGCTCTGTGTCCTGCTCCTCCGTGGCGATGACAGTATGCGTTTAAAAAAATAACAACAAACTAATTTGAAAGCGGGGGGGGGGGGGGGGGGAAGCCATTACCCCCCCTGTCCCCAGTGGAAATTACGCCCTAGATCACAGATATAGTTTAATTTCTACTAATGGCCAAATTATTACACAAAACAGCTGGTTACTGTAGTTTTTTGTCAAACAAACAGAAGGAAATAGTTAGAGGTTTGAATCTTTCGATTCGATTACGATTATCATGTCAGCGATTCGATATCACGATGCGTCAAATACATTTTTCTATTAAAGCCATATAGGATATTTAATTCATAGCTTTTCAAGCTTCAAAAACCAAACATTCTGCAGTGCTCTAATACTAAATAAATTGGATACATAAAACTACAGCACTGAGCACATGGCACGTCCTCAATGTGCAAAACATACCAGAAATTGTAAACAGAAATAATCGATTATGGCCCGGCCGATTATCGAGGCAGCATCGTCCATGTCCACGATTCGATGACGATTGATTAATTTCAACACCTCTAGAAATCGTGCGTTTGTTGGGGCTATTTGACTACTTTTTGCTGCCGTACTGCAGTCTGGTGGACAGCTCCTGTCCTGTCAGAGCTCACAGTACCGTGTACTCTACTGTGTTCAGTTCAGTTCATTCTTTGTCCCAAAAGGGCAATTTGTATGCAGCAGGAAGACATCACATGAAGAATATACAACACAAACCACACAACAATTAACACAATAAAAACAGCAGCTTCAGCCTGAGTTAAAGGATAAATAGAATAAATAGTTGCAGAGAGTTGTGTTAGAGTCATAATGAAAGTAAAAAGAACTACAAAAACTCAAACAATAGATAATAATAATAATAATAATAATAATAATAATAATAATAATAATAATAATAATAGGGGATGTCCAGATCCGATCACGTGATTGGAAATCAGGCCCGATCACGTGGTTCCAGACTCGATCGGAATCGGACGTTACCTCCCGATCAGGACTCAGATATATATGTATATATATTCTCATTATTTTTTAACACATCTATAGTTGGTGGCACAGAGTTAGACCCTTTTGACTCCACACAGAAACAGCGTACTCGCGAAACGAGTGCGGCATGACATCACTTTGTTGCAGAGACGCTATTGGTTAAATGCCGGCAAAGTAGAACACGGAAGCAGCTTGAAGCGGAAAGCGCGAGTATGTCTGCAGTCTGGAGGTATTATAAAGTTGAATTATTATAGAAGTATTGGATCGGTATCGGTAGATGCTCAAAATCAAATGACTCGGACTCGAGGGCAAGAAAACCTGATCGGGACATCCATAATAATAATAATAATAATAATAATAATAATAATAATAATAATAATAATAATAATAATAATAAAGATAAATAAATAAATACAGGGCTCATTAATATATGTGTGCCTGTGTGTGCTTTCTAGAAGACGCAGCAGCGGTCCCAGGCAGGCAAACTCCCAGCAGTCGTCCCAGCGTCAGCTCCTGGAAGAGCCCCGGCACCTCCAAGCTCGACGACAGCACCCTGGGGGGCACGTTTGTCCGCTGGGAGGAGGACGCCATACCCTGGTGAGTCCTCTGCTGCATTCGCTCCTACTGTGAGCTGAACACCACTCATTCTGCAAGAGACTATTCCCTTCTCATAGTTTGCCCCATCTGTTTTTGTCAAATGGATTACCCCATATTTTGTTTGAAGTTGTGTTAATTTTCCTGTTTTTTTTTTTTTTCCTGTTCTCATCAATCAGTCTTGATTGTAAATATATTGTAAATAATGAAAAACTAATAATAACAATCCAAATTTCAAAAATAAAACAGGGAATACTTTAATTAACATTTAAAGTGCTCATATTATGCTCATTTTCAGGTTCATAATTGTATTTTGAGGTTGTACCAGAATAGGTTTACATGGTTTAATTTTCAAAAAACACCATATTTTTGTTGTACTGCACATTGCTGCAGCTCCTCTTTTCACCCTGTGTTCAGGTCTCTGTTTTAGCTACAGAGTGAGACATCACACTTCTATACCATCTTTGTTGGGAGTTGCACATGCTCAGTAGCTAGGTAAGAAGCTAGTGCTGCTAGCGGTTAGCCGCCTCGTTCTCAATGGCAAAACACTGCTACAACACACACGAGTTCACCCTAATCTACAAAATAAATTGTATAGAACTACTTACATGTCAATGTTCTGCAGGTATTCCACGCAAAGTTGGAAGTGCGCCCTCGTTTAGAAGAAGTCTCCTGGCTAATCCTGCCTTGTACTGACTGAAGTTGGAGAAACAGCTAGCTGATGTGGTATTAGCTAAAGTGGTTAGCACACACCAAATGTTTCGGCCGATGACGTAGACGGCCCTGCCGATTTTGACCAGCTGACCCGGAGACTGAAGGCAGGACACATTCAGAAACCGTATCTCACTCAAAACAGCATGGATGGTTTTTTTTCATAATATGGGCACTTTAACTTCCTAGGTCAGTTATCTCCTCTGAAATGAAGATGAAAATGGTCCTGTATGGCACATTTACATGTTGGACTCTGTGCTCATGTTGATTAATGTGCGTTGTTCCTATTAAATAGAGAAATCAAAAAAAATAAAGACCTCTAAAATGGTAACTGACAAAAAAAAAGCCATAAAAGTCAAACTTGATATATCATCCTTCATATATACTCCATCTCCAGATATCCAAAATGAATTTGAAGCGGTAGTACAACATATTTGACTGTCTCTGGAAGCATTTGAGTCCCTCTGTCTTTCTGAGTTCCCTGTGCTGTGTGTCTGCCTGCAGCTCCCTGGTCCTGGATGCAGTGGAGAAGCAGAGCACCTGTGAGCTGGAGGTCGATGCCGTGGCTGTAGACGTCCTCAACCGTCTGGAAATCGAAAGTGAGATCACTTAGGACAGCCTCGCAGCTGCTGCACCCCTCCAGCAGTCGTTTGCCAGTATTGTAGGCCACTCTGACACAACTGTAGGGATAAGATGCGGGACAGAGAGGTGAAAGGTCGTCCTCTGCATCATCAGTGCTTAGGTGCAGCTAGAGCTAGGCGATATGGAGAAAATCAAATATCACGATATTTTTTACCAAATACATCGATGTCGCTATTGCGCCAAAATTGTCGGGTTGACGCGCGCAGTGGTGGAATGTAACTAAGTACATTAACTCATGTACTGTACTTAAGTACAAATTTGAGTTACTTGTACTTTACTTGAGTCTTTTCTTTTCATGCCACGTTCTACTTCTACTCCGCTACATTTCAGAGAGAAATATTGTACTTTTTACTCCACTACATTCATCTGACAGCTTTAGTTACTAGTTACTTTACGCATTAACATTTTTGCACACAAAACACATGTAGTTTATAAAAAATGAAGGGTCACAGAGTTCTTTGTAACACTGGAAAAGCCTATGCAGCCAGGTAAAAGGTAGCAGGAGATGTCTTTATATAGGCCTAATTGTATTTTAATGTTATTTTAGAAGTTATCTGTTGTAGTTGTGGCTGATACTGGGGCAGGACCATCACAGAAAAGATGTAGATCTAGTCTCATATATTGATGTGGATATATTGCCCAGGCGCAGGTGCAGCACGTTTGGCTGAGATGACTAATAGAACACAGTTGCTCGGAGCACTTCCCTCTGACGCGCTCCACCCATCAAATCCATTAGCGGCCCTAAACATAAACAGTGTGGCGCTGACCTAACAACCACTGTCACAGGAGAACAGAGAGAGAGAGAGGGAGAACTGAACGGAATCCAGGATGCAGGGATATTTCACTGAACTGAACAAAACCCATAACGCAGATGGCATTATCTGACAAAGCCATGCACACCCAGAGCAGATGCAACTATTGCTTGTGTTTGCTTTTGCATCTTTCAGCAGAAAGTGTCTAAATACCAGGATTAGGGACTTTGTCTTTGGCCCTCTTTGTTGCAGTTTTCAATATCCAAAGGTTTTATACATCTGGATGCGTTTTATTTTAGACTGTGAGGGAGAAGAGAAAGCCCAACAAAACTACATTGATCCAAAGAGAAGGACTAGTCGCCACATGTTGGTAACAAAGCTAAAAACTTGGCATGGTTTAAATTGAAAACAAAAACATAAAAACAACACCCATCTTTTTGGCTTTCCCTCTAACTGGGATGCCAAGGATATGCCTTTGTTTCTGGCTTTATATGGGAAAACCATCTTTGTCCACAGTGTCAATCTGAACCAGGCTCTCAAACAAACAAAGGATATTTTCCCTTTTACATCCCTTCAGTCGTAGCCAATCACAGACGGGCTTTGTAGTGGACTGCTGACACATGGTTTCTTAGTATTAAAGTCCAACATTTCTCCAGTACTTATGATGTAGATCAGGCTGGACGCAGAGTCGTAAACCACAACGAGCATCTGTCCTTAGAGTGAAGAAAGGAAAGGAGAGGCAACTCCAGGACAGGCAGTGCCTGTGTTCTGACTCCTACTTTTCCATCTCCTCTATAACAGTGTATCAAAACTGCTCTCTCTGTTAACAAAATGTAACTACATTATGTATGAGAATTTCATGGTTAAGCCTGGCATCGCTTTGATTTGTTATTTCTGCTCGACCTTCAAATAAAAACCTGCGTAACAGTATGGATGCATTGTTAGCTGACACACTGCTGTGACTGTCCTCTGTGTCCAGATCAGATTGGCAGGAACCCGGGCCTCCAGGCCATCTGGGAGGACGAGAAGCAGAGGAGGAGAGAGAAGAACCAGGCCTCCCAGGTAGAAACCCCCGAGTCACAAGGTGAGCAGATCCACAGTGGAGACTCCGTTCTGATCATTGTGGCACAAGAAACTAGGACTGGGTATCGCCTAGAGTTATTTCGAAAAGCCTCTGAAACTGCCTAAAATGCTGGTACCGGTATACTAATCAAGTTTGTGATTGGCTGTCCAACGTTACACGTCATACAGGCACGCAGAAAAAAACTTGCGTTACACAGAGATGGCTCACGTAGTAGGAGCTGAAAAATAAATAAAAAGATTTGTGCCGTAATGTGTAATGTAAATTCTTTTTGTTTTATGAAATTGGTATCGATGAAAGTATCGTTCAGGAACCGGTATGGAAGTCACGGTATTGGTATCGTTACCAATATCAAACATTTTTGAACGATACCCAGCCCTAGTAGTATACAGCTGTTAAAACATAATAAAATATATATCACACAGTGGTGACGGATCGGTACCGGTACTCGGTATCGGCCTATACACAAGTTCAGGTATTGGAATCGGTATCGGGAAGCAAAAAATGGTATCGGACCATATGTAGTATCGCTGGGGTTGGGTACCGAAACCTGGTGCTAATACGGCACGGGTGCCTGAACGACCGGTATCTACCGGACCGAATCACACCGCAGATTTCAGTGCCTCATTTCGCCAATTAAATGCCTTTTGCGCTGCTCTGTGATTCTCCGAAACAGACCTTAGAGGCAACACGTGCATCGCTGCACATGACGCTAGTTAATACTTCACTTGACAGCAGGTAACGTTAGCCTACCGTTAGCTAGCAGCTGGATTAAACATGGTTAAAATGCTGATAGCTAAACGGTGTAAAGGGTGTCTGTATTTTACTGTAGAGGATTCCAACAGCGGGACGTTAAGCAGTCTGCAGCTGCTGTTGTCGGAAAAACAACACAGACGGTGCGTTCATTTGAAACTAGTAAGCCTTGTGGTGCATTTAAAGGTATTGTAAAATACGCTATTTTTTTTTTTTAAGTATCGGTTCAAGCACCGTTTAGGCACTGGCACTGTTTTAAAAGTATCGTTTTAGCACCGCTATCGGAAAAAACCCAAAGGATACCCAACCCAAGTATCGCCAAAGATTTCTTGAATCAATTCAATTCCGATCCACAAGGTCCCTACTCGATTACATTGCCGATTCGATGTCTATTAGGTTAGGGACCAATTTAGCTTGGATATAAAAAAGATTCTCGGAGAACTTCTGCTGTAAATTGTACAAGCAAGACGCAACCCTCAATTTTTCTTTAATATGCACCAAGCTAATGTTTCCATTACACATACTCTTCATCATACCTACAGATTGGCATGGGGTACTTTCCATAAGATCATCTCTCAATGCAAATCAAACCAGCTATTAGGCTAACTGAAATAAAACCATGCCAATCTGTAGGTATGGTGAAGGGTATGTGATGATGTGGGGCTATTTTAATTCCAAAGGCCAAGGGAATCCTGGATCCATGAAATAACTGGCCTTTCAAAATAAAAACCTGCCTGCCTCTATGGGAATTTAACATAGGGGTGTACTGACTTATGCCCCCTGTATTTTAAGGAAGAACATTTATTTATTTATGATACATTATTCATTCACAATGAAAATTGGTGTCCTTAAAGGTTAGATTTTTCTTCATTTTTTTAATTAAGGCATTAAGATCAATTTCCAAAAGATGTTTTTATTCCTCTTTTAAGTTTTAACTTAACTTCAACTTTAGCATGGGTGTATTCACTTATGCTGAGCACTGTAACTCGGTAGAAGTTGTAATTAATGATCTTATAGGTTGGATAACCAAGAGACAGTGGAAGTTCTGGAGCATGCTTAATATAATTCAATCAAAAATGTTCAAAGCTGGATAGCGCCCATATATTGAGGTTTACTCCTCGACGCAGCGGGCCAGGGTTTGACTCCGACCTGCGGCCCTTTGCTGCATGTCATTCCCCCCCCCCTCTCTCTCCCCTTTCATGTCTTCAGCTGTCCTATCAAAATAAAGGCCGAAAATGCCCAAAAAAGAATCTTAAAAAATTAAATAAAAAAATGTTCAAAGCTGCGGCGGGCTGGTCTCATTTCAGTGGTGCCAGCCTTTCTGCTTTCTATGAGTTATGACAGTGTTTTGAGGCAATACAAATTCTTTTGTGGCGAACCACATTGTTTCATCATGTTGAGCTTCTTGCTGGCCAGTTATGTTTGTCTTTGTGTCGTTTGCTGAGCCCCATTCCAGTGACTTTTCCATTACCTACACAAGTCACGCTATCATCATTCTTAGAACTGAGAGCTTTGTCCTCTTACCACAAACAAAAACTATAATCTTGCCAAACCGCAGTTTTGTAATGTAACGAAATACAAATACTGCACTACTGTACATAAGTAGAAAAAATATTACGTATCTGTACTTTACTTCGTTATATTTCCGGAAACTTTTACTTTTACTCCACTACATTTCCCCTCAGTGTCTTCGTTACTCATTACTACAAAATAAAATCAGAAGAAATTTATTACACTGAAAAAAAGGAAGTTTGGCGAATCATTGCTCCTAAATTGCCAAGATAATGCACCCTCCATTCAAGTTGGTGACGTAAAAAACCTTAGACCAAAACTAAAGAAGAAGAGGAGGAAGCATAATGACTGATAGCGTCATGGAAGTACCTGCTGCAGGCTCTGCCGCCGTGGTAACAGACGATGACCACCCCGACGACAGTAGTGATGAAGATAACGTTACACACCTTTGGCCATAAAGTTCATAATCAAAGTTTTTTTTACTTTTACTTCTAATACTTAAGTACATTTAATATCAGAAAATTGCTATGGATACTTAACCCTCATGTTGTCCTTGGGTCAAATATGACCCGTTTTCAAAGTTTCTGTGTCATAAATTTGGGTTTCTTTTAACCAAAATTCCCCAAAATAACATGGATGGTTCCATAAGATGCTCTTCAATAAGGAAATTAAGGATCAGCTCTCTACTTTCATAGAATTTTGGGTGTTGTATTAAATTTCATACCATTATCCTGACTAAACTTTGACAGATCTATGATTATCCATTGCCTTCATTCCTCTGATCTTAACCATTAGTCAAAATCATTCATAATTTCTGCTTTTTTCTTAAACAAAAATTAGAAAATTTCATATAAATGAGGTTTATTGACCATGAATTCAAAAAAATAAGTGTAAAACTAGTGCAAATAAATAGGTCTAGTGGTGAATATACTGGTGTTAATGGAAAAGAAGTGCCAAAAACGCTGAAATAAGCAACAAAAACGTAAAAGAAAAGCAAGCATAACGTGGGGAAAAAGCAACATAAATTTTCAGGTTCATAATTGTAATTTGAGGTTGTATCAGAATAGGTTTACATGGTTTAATTTTCAAAAAACACCATATTTTTGTTGTACTGCCCATTGCTGCAGCTCCTCTTTTCACCCTGTGTGTTGAGCTCTCTGTTTTAGCTACAGAGTGAGACCTCTCAACTTCTGTAAGATCTTTGTTGGCAGTCGCACATGCTCAGTAGCTAGGTAAGCTCACAATTGCTAGCTAGCTGTTTCTCCAACTTCAGCAGTACAAGGCAGGATTAGCCGGGAGACTTCTTCTAAATGAGGGCGCACTTCCAACTTTGTGTGGAATACCTGCAGAACAGGGACATGGAAGTAGTTCTATACAATTTATTTTGTAGATTAGGGTGAATTTGTGTGTGTTGTAGCAGTGTTTTGCCATTGAGAACGAGCTAGCATGCTAGCGCTAGCATGCTAACCGTTAGCCCCCTAGCACCCTCGTCTCGTCTAGTGACGTAGAAAGCCGTGCAGATTTTGAACAGCTGACCTGGAGACTGAAGGCAGGACACATTCAGAAACCGTATCTCACTCAAAACAGCATGGATGTTTTTTTTGTTTGTATGCGTTTGGAAGCACCAGAGACACAACATAACACCCCAAATCACAGAAAAAGTGATTTTTTTTTTCATAATATGGGCACTTTAAGCCCCCAACGTCTCCTTCCAGGCAGCGCTGGGTTAGGGTTAGGGTTAGTTGCCTTGAAGTCAACAGTCGCAGCGCTGCCTGGAAGGAGATGTTGGGGGCTCAAAACACCCTCGAGTGCAAATGTCCAGATCTCACAAAGAGAGTCTGTTGTTCAGTAATGATTGGTAATGAAATTACACCCAGTCCTGTTTTATTGTTGTGATTAAGTGATATAACTCCACTGACAGCGACCACTGCTGGCATACTTTACGGCAATTACTGACCACAATGTTTTAATTGTAGCTGATAATTTGGATCTGGAAGAACTCTGGAGTCTTAGATCAGACAGTTTCCAGGAAAGACAAACGCACAATAAACACTAGTTTGTCTGATGTTTTCCAGATCGCGGGTTTGTCACGTCAACGGAGAGCGAGAAAATCTTCATGAAGAGATTCAAGGAGATTCTGAAGGAGAATGAGTTTGACGTGTAAGTTCCTCACCCTGTTTCATGCCAAATTATGTCTGGAAGTCATTGTTGGACAGCTGTCCCGGGAAGAGCAGAGAGTCACTGGCAGGAAGCTGGGACTCATGGAAGAGAGAAACATAAGAAGCACAAGATGCTTCCAGTCACATTAGTAACCCACAGACCAAATTCATCTCAGATTCTTTGTATTAAGCTGTAATGAAGCCGTTGCATGTCCTTAGTTTCCCTGTGCCTCTCAGCTTCATGTCATGTGTCTTTGTCCGCCTCCTTTCCTCTCGGGCCAGAGAGAGAGAGAGGGAGGGAGAGACAGCAGGGGTTGGGGGACATGGGAAGGAGCGATGGAGAAAGTGAAGTCAGAACAGATGTAGCGAGGGGGTGGAGGCAGAACGGCTGCAGAGAAAGGGGGAGGGAGAGAGTGAAATCTTACACATCCCTCCGTCCCACTCCCACCATGTACTGTACAGGCGGAAAGTATTTCCTGTTATAAATAAAAGTACAGTTGACTCGGCAGCCGGGCATCAGATCCAGATGGCTTCTATTCACCAAACTCTGATATCAGACAGGAACAGAGGAGGGGGGGGGGGGGCGCAATGTGGCGTGGGAACAGACACACACACACTCACACTCTCACTCTCACTCCCAGAGAGCTTGCTGGCGGCTCTCAGCTCTTCCCCTGCCTGACTGTCTCGGGCTACATTTACACCGCTACGTTTTTTTGGTTTTCAAGCGGAGCTTTGAGCCAAAAGCGCTCTCCGTACATACAATTGTTTTTAGCTCCAATAAAAGAATCTCAGTTTAAACTAACACGCCCAAACCGCATATCTCATCAACATTCTCGTATATACTGGGCATGCGCTAAATTTGTGTTTAGTTTAAAACACTCTAAAGGAAATGGTCAATTATAGTGTGATTAAAACTCACTATTTACATTATTTACAGTACTTGATTTACAGCTGATATGTGAAAAGGTACACAACCTTATTTGTTTAACAGTAATTCAGTTTTACTGCGAACCGTCACAGGAAGTGCTTTTATTTTGAAGTAGTCTACACGGAAGTTGTCAATAATCATCAGTATTTTTATTAACCTTATTTATTCAGGGGAAGGTTCACTGAGAGGCAGCCTCTCTTTTTGCAGGAGCGCCCTGATCACATTCACACAGTTCCACATTGATACCTGGAAGCTGCCCGGTACAACCACAGTCTGATCTGCTGGCCACTGAGCAGCTCCACTGGAGCGGTTGGGGTTAAGGGCCTTGCTCAAGGGCACCTCAGTGGTGGTAATGAGGGAGGGACAAGCGCTGCTCTTTCACTTTCCCCACCCGGATTTTATCCTGTCGGTCTGGGGATTGAACAGACGACCTCCCGGTACAAGCTCTTTAGCTTCTTTAACCTTTAGGCCACCATTGCCCACAAAGTAATGTGGACATAATGTCTAAGTAGGGAAAAGGCAAATAATAGAACAGCTAGAACAGTCTGGTAAGTTTAGAAGAGTACATCACTTTACTGTAATCCAGCCTTTAAAACCAGTAAAAGACAACACTTATGTCATATCACGATATTATGATAACCAAAATCTAAGACTGATATCTAGTCTCATATCACGATATCGATATAATATCGATATATTGCCAGGCCCTAGTTGTGACCCAATCAGGCGGCGAAACGTTGGCGTCACACAACCCTGCAGATTCTAAACTAAAACTGGTCAGAAGTGTTTCAAATGTCTCCGGTTTAGGGGCTCGGAAACTAGCCTGGTCCTACCAGACTCTGGTCCATTAGCCTGGTCCTACCAGACTCTGGTACATTAGCCTGGTCCTACCAGACTCTGGTCCATTAGCCTGGTCCTACCAGACTCTGGTCCATTAGCTTGGTCCTACCAGACTCTGGTCCATTAGCCTGGTCCTACCAGACTCTGGTCCATTAGCCTGGTCCTACCAGACTCTGGTACACTAGCCTGGTCCTACCAGACTCTGGTCCATTAGCCTGGTCCTACCAGACTCTGGTAGATTTAATTTGTACAGAGAGTCTGGCCACTCTCCATTGACAAGTGTTAACTTCCTTGAAGGTAGGTACTCTGTTGAAGTTTAAAACTATCAGATCTGCCCAGAGCCACTCTGGATCTGCCATAACCAATCGCTAACGTTTGGTCGTGACGTATGTCATGCGCATGTGCAACAAGAGGGCAGACAACAACTATCGGCTTATATTTATCATTAGCATCGCTAGCGTTAGCCTTAGCCAACTCCTTCACCACTAACGGAGCGAGCTGGAAAATTAAACTGTTCCCGAACCCCGTGGGGAGGAGGCCCACAACATCATGGCCACCAACACAACTCAGCAAAGATAGTTCTTGCTCAGGCTTTAACTTCTGGATATTCGGCAGCGTTGCCACAACGGACCGAATGGCTTCGCTCGCATCTTTCTAGTGCACGTCCTCAACGTCATCGTTCTCAGCCACTCCCAAATCTCTTAACCCTTTACTGCATGGAGTGCACTCTTAACACGTTTCTGTTAAATTACAGTATACTATTGGCAGCTACAGTCACCAGCATGAAACTGTTGATATACAGTGCTGTAATCTAAAACAGTTTATTACTGTAACAGTTGCTATTACAGTACTTAAGCTTGGCAGTATAATACAGTATATAATACAGTAATACTGCCAGTTGTTTGGTTGCCATTACTGTTAAATTGATGTTCCTACTGTAATCTCTATAAAGTGTATTGTAAAATGTATTAAACTAATGTAGAATGTGATCTTTACAGTATAACACTGCTAGAAGCTAATGATTTAAACATTTTACATTTCCAAATGAAAGCCTCTGAAAATTGTGTGTGTGTGTGTGTGTATATATATATATATATATATATATATATATATATATATATATATATATACACACACACACACACACACACACACACACACACACACACACACACACACACACACACACACACACACACATATACATACATACACTACCGGTCAAAAGTTTGGGGTCAACCCTTTTGCAATTATGTAAGCACATAATGTAATCTGAAAACTGCTGCTCTGATTAAAAAAACAATGCAACTGATCTCAGCTGGTATTCTGTCTGGAATGGAGAGGAATGGACATTTCTAAGTGACCCCAAACTTTTGACTGGTAGTGTGTGTGTGTGTGTGTGTGTGTGTGTGTGTATGTATATATATATATATATATATATATATATATCTCACACATAACGACTATAGCTCCTCATCTCATTCATCAGAAACATTTCATCAGATATAACAACATGTAAAAATGGTTTCTGTTACCTCAGTGCAATGATATGCCCTAGAAGGGTATCTACTCCTTTTCCTCCTCCTTGTATTTCTCCCTGCTCAGGACCATCATTCATTCACATTAAAGCAGAGCCAGTGAAGGCAGCGAGGGGGGGGGCGTGGCTTGCTAGCTTATGTGTTAATCGCTGCAGTAATCTCCTGACGCCTGCCAGGCTCGCTCCCTCGTCGCCTCTAAAGTCGTTAGCTAGCAGACTAATTAAGAGACAGCCAGACAGCGGCACGTGAGCGCTGACTCTCTGGAGCCCTTTCCTCAGACGACCCGGCAGAATGACAATGAGACTGCAGTAAAATCTCTCTCCCGAACCTCAGACACACACGCTGACAAAAATCCCCCATTGATTTCATATGTTTACAGCCATGGTTGCATCATTTAATATGAAGCTGGCTTTACCTGCTTCATTATTTAACCCTCCTGTTGTCCTTGGGTCAAATTTGACCCATTTTCAAAAAGTTTCTATATCAGAAATTTTGGATTTCTTTCAACCAAATTAAAAAAAAAAAAATAAATAAATAACGTGGATGGTTCTTTACAACTATTACTCTTCACAAGTAACGCCCAAACAGTTAGCGAAAAAAGTTGCAATTTAAAATTTTGACCCAGAAAAGAAAAAGTTGCTCCTTCAACGAGAAGACATCGCGAGAGTTAAATGCATCTGGAGCAAAAAATTTCAGAAAAAATCTTGGGGAAACCCCCACATAAACGTCAAAAGGCGCAGAAAAAAATCAACACAAACATCGGAAAAAGTGACAAAAAAAATACTTGGATAAAAGTGGGGGAAAAAAAAGTTTAAATTTTGACCTAGAAAATCCAAAAGGGTTAAAGTGAGTGAAAGGTGTTTGCCACAGCATTGGTGGAGGACCAATGCTGTGGTTCTATCTGGACTCATTCCACAGGAGTGCAAACTTTGTTCCCCTGGGCTGCTGCTGGGCTCAGACGCTGCGTTCTGCAGCTTCACCTGTCCACACACTGCTCTCAGGGCTTGTTATCACAACGTGTGTCTAAGCTTGAATTTTTCCTGCAGCTACAGTTGACCCAGTCACTGGAGAAAGTTCACTGGAGGGTTGAATCCATAGCCTGAGGGCATTTCATATTCAGTTCCAACCTCTAACCTCTCTGGCGCAACGCTCTGCTTTTTAATCAGATGTGAAGAACTTTCTTCCACACAGGGTTCAGATTAGAGTGCGGATCGGGCCGCATTTTTCTGTCCGAGCCCGGCCCGCGTCCGACAGAGCAGTAACCAAGCCCGGCCCGAGACCGACGGGGATTAAGATGTTTCTGCCCGACCCGAGCCCGACACAGATAAAATCTCATTTTTTTCTCACACTAATGACACATGTACGTTTGTTTGTGTGGAAAGCTTTTATTAAGCAACTGTAGGAAGGCATTCGGAAATGTCAACAGATGAGGTCATCGGCTCACACGGGGCAACAAGCACACGTTAACACAGGCACGCACCTACATAATAAGCTTTTTTAAATTTAAGATGTTCAATGTCTTATCGTGCTGATGTGACCGAGCCCGAACCTGAACATCATTTCTAAATATCTGGTTTGGGTATCCATCCTCTAGTTCAGATCAGTTCAGGAGTAGCACCTCAAATGGAACTCTGCCTGGTCTACATTTCAATATTTCAGAGTCACTAAGTGGTGAGTTGCTAGGTGCTGCAGTAGGGCAGCGTGGATAGGCAGCCTGTAGCTGAGAGCGACCTGGAGGGATACAAAGCCAGAGTGTTGGCTGCCTGCCTGTCTGTTTTCCATTCATATTCCCTCTCCAGCACACAGACACACACCACTTAGCTGCACACACTTTAATGTGCACACACACACACACACACACACACACACACACACACACACACTTTGTACACATTCACACAGAGTAAACGGAGCACTTCCCCTGATTAAGACCCACAGTAAAGAGATGCTAATAAAACATGACTGCATGGGGGCAGACACCAGAAGGTCCTCTGCTTTGTGATTCAGGTAACTCCACTGATGCTCATGTCTTGCATGTGTTTGACCTGTCTGCTTGTTTTTAGTATATGCTTAACTTTAACTGGGGTCTTAGAAAAATCATACCAGTGCTCGGTAATTAAGCTAACGGTTAATCAAAGTTTGTGTTTTCTGTGTTGCAGTAAATAGTTGTTTGTTCCCGGAATCCTCGAGCCTGAGGACCTCCTCATAGAACGTATGCCAAAAAAAAGAAAGAAAAAGATAAAATGTAATTCTAGAAGGAAACGTTAATTTCTGTCTTCCTCTGCTCAGGACACAAGGTTCGTGTGTTAGCGAGAGGGAGGACCAAGAGGATCTTCTCGGTGATTTGACTCTCCATTCTGACCCCCTGACCCCCGAGGGACTGACGTGTACCCCCGCTAATGCTGTGGAGGTGCACAGGCACTCGCAGCCAGGTGATGAAAGACCTCCTGTACTACTGGGGATGCTTGGAACCTGTGCTAATAAAATGCTGAAATAGAGTTTACCAAGAAAATCACACACAAAGAGCAATATGGCTGAAATCAAAGTGAAGTGAAATGTTTTTTCTTGAAACTTAGGTCTGGCCTGGAGCTATTGATTGTATCAATCAGTATTTGTTTACAGCCTTTCCATTGACCTTATTATATTTATGTATATTTTCTTGTTATGGAATAAGAGAACATTGCTTAATATATCAATATACATTACAATATCATTGATATCTGAAGTAATCATTAGTGTTCATTCACTTTGTTTTGTGTTAGATCACAAAACGTGTGTCAGTGTGTCTTCGTGTGTGTGTCAGTGTGTATTTGTCTGTGTGTGTCAGTGTGTCTTTGTCTGTGTGTCAGTGCGTCTTTGTCTGTGTGTGTGTGTGTGTGTCAGTGTGTGTTCTTCGTCTGTGTGTGTGTCAGTGTGTCTTTGTCTGTGTGTGTGTCAGTGTGTCTTTGTCTGTGTGTGTGTCAGTGTGTGTTCTTCGTCTGTGTGTGTCTGTCTGTCTGTCTGTCTGTCTGTACCTCTCTTTTTAGATTATCTCAATCCAGGTCTGCCTGATGTATAAAGTGTGGCGTTTCAGTGATGCTAACAGTCCTCTTGTCTCCCAGACTCTGTGAGGAGCAGTGTTAAAATCCCAGAGGAGGCTGTCGTTGATGAGGAGGCCATCCTGAGTCTCCTGGAAAACAGTCAGACCTTCCTCCCACTCTCCCAGACATCCAACCACTCGCCCCTGTTAGGTACGAGAGCCACACGCAGCTCTGACACGCTCACTCTTTCATCCCTTTTAGTGTTTAAACTAGTCTCACTTTGCCAGACCTTCCTCCACAGCGCTGCTGAGGAGGGTCTGGCTAGTCCACACAGCATTCTGGGATGGGAGGAAAATGTGCTCTGGTTTATTGGCATTTCTTTAAACCAATCACAATTGTCTTGGGTGGCGTTAAATGGCGCACAGAGCAACAGTGACGCTGCTAAATAGTCTCAGGAAGGAACTTTTGGTGGAACGTGTACGTTCAAAAGTAGTTTTAGTCGTGCAACAGAAAACTCAGATTGGACAGATAGTCTAGCTATCTGTCTGGATTTACCCTGCAGAGATCTGAGGAGCAGTTAACCATAGTCCTCACAAATCCACCAGAGGTTAGAACACCAACACAAAGAAAGAGGAAGGGGACGGACATTGAAAATGAGGGACATCCGGCGGAATTTACTAATTTAAAACTTACATTTATGTAAAGCCCTCTCATGTCATTAATAGGCTTATTCGTTGTTCATTATTCTGTTTTTATAGTTTCTCAAATGTTCACTTTTCATGATCCCAACGTATTTATCTCACGGTTTTCTTTCTCATCACACTGTCTCTCATGTCTCATTCTATCAACAGCCTTTTTATCTCTTGTATGGCATCTCAAATGTAGTTCTTTCACTTCTAGAATCAAATCAAAGTATAGTAAGTAATTTTAGTTGCAAAATAGAGACTGCAATGTTATGATACAGCATCTTTTGTCAACTACATTTATAATTAAATGACTGTGTGTAAGCATTTTCTCGGGGGGTTTTGAAGGAAATGTAGTAAATGCACTGTGTGTGAACGGAACCAAATGCTACGTTACAGTTATTAAGAGCCATGAATCCAATCAATAACAGTGATTGTTATTATTTGCACACTGTACTGTACTATGCAGCACCTTAATGAGCGTTGTGCTTCTAATAGCCAGGGGAAAAGGCTACAGATATGAGATGTGATACTTGGTAAGTGATTCCAATGAATTCATTAACCAATAACTCAGTCGGTTGGGAACATACAGAAGTCATACACATATTGCTAGAACCAACGCAACTTACTCTTGTGGTATGTCCATTAAGAAACTAGAAATCATATTAAAAATGTATCACTTTGTTATAACTTGACTCATATCTATCATGTTTAGACGTTTTCTTTATTATTATTATTATTATTATTATTATTATTAATGAGAAACAAAAAGTCAAGGGTTTAAAAGGTTAAGCCAATTCATAGCCTTGATTTAATTAGGGCTGCACGATATGAGGAACATATCTAATTGTGATTATTTTGACTGATATTGCAACTGCCATCCACGACATTGGAGGGAAGGATCATTTTTCTATCATTGATCTCATTTTCATTGAAACTCATTAAAAAATATTAAAGTAAAAAAGAAATATTAAAATTATAACACTGTGATTTTTTTTTTTTGCGAGGATCTGTACCAAACAAAGATGTTTTCTTTAGTCTGTAGGATAGGATATGTAGGCCGGGATGTTTCTGCAGCACCACAGCACTTCATTCAGAATGGTTTGACACATATTTTGCCTTTAACAAATATTAGATTAGATTCAACTTTATTGTCATTGTGCAGAGTACAAGTACAAAGACAACGAAATGCAGTTTGTGTCCAACCAGAAGGTCAAAAAGAGCAGAAAAGTGCAATGTGATATACAAAGTATAGACATGGTATAGACAGACAAGAAATCTAGTGCAGTGTAGACAGTAGTGTACAGTTGGTTAACAGAAGGTGGTTTAGAGTAATATAAATTAAATATAAATATGTGCAGTGTATTAGCAGTTACCTTATAAGAGCAGAATAAATATGGCTATGTAATATGAACAATGTATGAACAACATGTATAGATATGTGCAATGTAGTAGCAGTGACATAATAGTAGTAAGAATAATATATTCAGTATGAACCATATAGACAGATATGCTCGCTCGCTCTCTCTCTCTCTCTCTCTCTCTCTCTCTCGCTCTCTCTCTCTCTCTCTCTCTCTCTCTCTCTCTCTCTCTCTCTCTCTCTGTGTCCCCCCCCCCTTGCGATTTGGATATTGCACTAGTCCATATTGCGATTTTAATGAAATTGTGATTAATTGTGCAGCCCTAGATTAAATTGATTGATTTGGGCAAGATTAAAGTTGTTGCTTGCAGCCACGTGATGTAATCTCTTTTAAATGCTGTGCCTTTGTCGTCCATGCAGACAACAGCCAAGACCAGGCCATCATCGATTTGCTGGCAGGACTGGAGAGTGATGGTTTCTGCAGGACCCCCGTCAGGCAGAACTCCCAGTCCCTTCCTGGTGCCGGGAGCTACCACTGCAACAGTGATGAGGAGGAGGCCGGGCCCGAGCTGGACAAGGTAGAGGCCGAGCTCAGCGTGCTGATGTCACAGCGGTGGGACAACCAGCCTCCTGAGAACTCGCCCTCACCAAGGCAAGCTTGTCTCTGTTGTATTTTTTAATTTATTTTTTATTTTAGCACAGCCGTGTAGATGACATGGCTACGGAAGAGGATTAGGGCCACGTGTGAACCTTTTATTTCAGTTCTGAGTTTAAACTCAGAATTCTGAGATTAAAGTCAGAAGTCTGAGAAAAAAGAAGTCTTTCTCAGAATTCTGACTTAAAATGTTCTCATGTGACCCTAATCCTCTTCCGTACAAGACTTACATAAGAACAATATCGGTTTGATTTTCTCTGCGGTCCATTTTTCTTTTTCAAACATAAAGACAACAGGAACTTAACAGTTTGGGAGAGGTAAGTTGTAGAGTGCAGAGTGTTTATGTCTCTGTTGTATTTAAGTGAAATCGACTAAAATGTAGTTTTATACAACAATCAGTTAGGTGTTCATTTAATACACAATTTGTCCCCTTTTGCAGTGTTATCTGTATCAGAAACAGCCCAATTTAATAACAAATGTAGGCAAAATATGAGTATTACAAATGGAACACAAAGGAGTGTTTAAAGTGCTCAGACCTGCCTCCATGATGTGTGCAGATGAGACTAGAGCTGGATATCAAACGGATTGTCAAGACTGAAAGCTGCCATTGAATGTCTGGTCACATTTACAATCTTGTCTACTTATTCTGTGATCAGAAAGGTTTTCATTTGACTACTAATTTTTGGCAATCTAATACTTTATTTTGGCAACGTTCTTGTACAGCTGCTCGTAATTGCACATTAGAGATATTTGGTTTCTAATGGTAAATGTATATTTTTGAAAATATTGACAACAACTTTTAACACAAAGCAAGACGAAAAATATGGACCTGCAGATTTCTGCGGACAGGTAGTTGGGCGGCACAAACCCTCTAAACCTGAATGTCAAACTGATATGGCAGAAATTTGGCCTGGTTCTTATAAAGGCTGGGAGGATATGCTTTTGTCCCGATTCGATTCTTTCCCGTTACATGGGTGCCGATTGGATTTGTATTGCGATTTTCATTTATTAAGTATTGAGATTCGATAGTATTGAGTATTGGGATTTTCTTTTACTTCTTTAACAAAAACAAAAAGGTGAATAATACACTTCTAGAGACAATATATCATGTGACATTTCTAAAAACTGATAGTTTTCTAAGAAGAATGCACATCACGTGTGTCGTTCAGTCAGTCTGACATTTATTTACTTTGTAAAGAACATAAGATGGACTTTCTGCTTTCAAAGATGGAACCGGATATGATGTAGTCGCCTTTGGCAGTACCCTATAAACACAAATTATTAAGGTGAATCATTGGTAAAAACAAAAATTCCAAATTATTGATTCTAGGGAAAAGTATCAATTTTACAAATCGTCAAAAATCACGATACATACGGTTTTCGATTTCTTTTTTTCCCCCCACCCCTTATTCTTATAGTGAATAGACCGAGGTGATTAACATTGGGCTCGGTCTGAGTCTCTGCCCAGTTTAGGAAAGAGTAATGTAAGTACCAAGCAATGCAAACTGTGCTCTCCTACACGAGCCAGCAGCCGCTCGGCCATCAGATGAAGGTTGTCCACAGCGAGCGGTGCCTGTGCGCTGCTTAATCAATGTTCCCGTGATGATCCCTGTGTGTGCAGGCCGGGTGTGAAGGAGCACGAGGACTGCTCCAGTGACGAGCAGCAGGAGTCCTCTGACGAAGACATGGAGTGGAGCGGGAATAACTCTCTGTTCGCCAACCTGTCCATCCCCCAGCTTGACGGGGCCGCAGACGAGAGCAGCGGTGAGTCATCGCATGCTGAGACGGCACTTAAATGTCAGTTTGCTCTGACGCTTATCTTACATCCCCTGCTGATGTAACACCGAGGATATCAGAGTACACATCTGACAGCGGCGGTCAATAACAGTCTCAGTTGACACCCGGTTATGGCTGTACAATCTAATTTCATTACGAGGGAGCTGGGATTCAACACAGTGCATGACACTGGGATGTGTATTTGATAGGGCTGTCCCGAACACCATTTTTTAAGCTTCGAAGCTTCAATACTTATCAACAGCGAATATTCAAAGCTTGGCGGGGTTGGGGTGAAAATGTTAGAGAAAGGCGAAGCACTGCTACTTGGGCTGAGTGATTAGCGCAACACCTGAAAAGCAGCGTTGTTACTCTCTGCTCCTCACCACGGGGCTTCTCAGGTGCTGCGAGCAAATCACTCCGCCCAAGTAGCAGAAGTAGCAGTGCTTCGCCTTCTGAGAATATAGTTCCCAGTTTATATACGGTTAGAAGATGGCTGTGTGTCATGTGACCTTGTTATTTGTACACGCTGTGACTATACAAATCACAACATGTAAATAGGAAAATGTTGGGGTCATTTTGTCACTTATTGGGAGCAGTAGGCTAGATGGAGCTGGTTACCTCCAGGATCTGTGCTAAGCTAGGCTACCGGTGGAGCCGTCAGACAGAGTTACAACACGCACGGAGATGAGAATGTATGGACTTATCTAACTCTGGGGGATACGGGGAATAAGACAAAGTTCCAATAAGTCAGCCTGTTCCTTTTAATACAACTAGAGCTGTCTTTGAACAGCAGCCAATGAGGTACAAGCTGCCTCTTAACACCTAACACTTAAGATGAGAGAGATAAAGGACAAGAATATAAAACATCCTCTGCTTTAAATGTCAGACCTGGGAATAGACGGAGGAAATAGTCTGCAGTCTAATTAGTACCACTGGAGCCAGTTTGTAATTACAGCAGATTACTGTATTCACAAAGGATCTTATCTTACCGCTAGGAATCCTCCTAAATGACATAAAAAGTTCAGGGGGTTGACCCCGTTGCTATGAATGACATCATGTTCCATGATTGAAACGCTCTACTGTATGTTTGACAGGTGACCGGTCTGGGTCAGTGAATCAATACACAGGGGTGTGAGCAACAAATTACATTTGATAGATTGATACCTGCTTAGATTAAATAGATAAGATAGATTTCATAAAACATATTTGAGATATTTTATAAACTGTTACAGATTTCATACATGAAACAAAGAAGAAACACTACTTGAAGGTATCTACATACATAAGAGTGACATGACAGTGTCATGAGCACATGACACTGTCATGACACATGAACCCTAACTCTAACCATAACTTGTCATGACAAAAACCGAATGACACTTACTCAAAGCGAAAAGAAGCGTTATATCATAAACGTTGTTGTTTATGACACGTTCATGACAGTGTCATGTCACTCTTATGTAGATACCTTCAAGTAAAGTGTAACCAAAAACTGACTTCACTCTAGGGGTAGCATGACTTTAGATTTTTTAAATTTAACAACAGATGAAGCCACTGTGTCTTGAGAAGCTTGTTGCTTTATTGTTCACTCTTAACTCACTTTACACCGTCTTTGCTGACTCTTTCTCCCCCCCCCTTTACACTCCGACTAGTGGTGGGCGGATCGTTCCAAATATCAATAATATCGATACCAATGTTGGTATTGATATTGATCAATACCAGTGTAATAAGATCGATACTTCAGTTTTAGTTTCTCTCCAGTATGCACTGCTTTGGTTTCATCAAAGAGGCGACCTGGCTGTCTGTGTCTGTTTAAGTGCCGCTCCTGTCACAGCACGGTGCAGGCACACTTTGCTCCTCCCCCCCCTCTTGTGATTTGATGTTTACCGTCACATGACTCAGCAGCGCCGGGCAAACAAGCAAGCAAGCAGCCAGGCCCGGCGGCGGCCACCACACACACACACACAAGCTGGACAGCGACGGAGCAGAAGAGTGGCAGAGAGGAAGAGGAGCACCGTGTGGCTATATTATCAGGCCACAAATGAAACAACGGCAAGCTGTATAATTTGTAAAAAGGCTGTAAGATACAGTGGTAACACAACAAATTTATACAAGCATATGAAAATTCTGTCCTGGATTTTAACTTATTAATAAGCCAAAGGAAAAATCACAAAACCACTTAAAGGTCATGAGAATTCATTCAGATTTAGCAATTTGATGATGCGTCCACCTTGATTATTAAAAAGTATCGGTATCGTATCGGTATCAGCGATACTGGCCCTGTATTTACTTGGTATCGGATCAATACCAAATTTTGTAGCACCACTAACTCCGACACCGCTACCGCTCGCTCTCCTTGCTTGACCACTGATGTTACTCACTCAACGCACCTGCCATTCTCGCTCTGACTCACGCTACTCTCGTAACAAAAGTCTATTGTCCGCTCTTGTTGGTAACAAATGCATTGGGTTTATGCCTAGTTATGTGTGCACTGTGCACACAATTTAAATGGCCATTAAAGTCTAGTGCTACTAAAACCTCCTGCGTTGGGCGCCGTGTGATAATCCACTGATCTGATGCTCGACAGCCTGTACCATTAGCACCGTAGCTCCTGCATGTCTTTACACCAACAGCTGACTGCAAACGCCATTTCAGCGTAGCAGAAGTCCAAACAGCTACAAGGCAGCTCTCCTCTCACGCCATCTACTTCAGTCCCAAACTTTCCGTGGCTTTCAAACAAAGTTTCAAATCAGCTGGGTTTTTGACTAATTTTGCAAGAGACAGTGCTACTGGTCTATGTCGTTATTGACAAAACACCTGATCAGCGACTAGTCGACGTCAAGCTCAAAACATCATTATTGAGCAGTTAAGTCGACTATATTGTATCTGGCATCAAATACCATCAGCATGTGACAAAACAAATCCTCATACTTTGATAATTCTAATTCTAATTCTAATTGGTAATTCTACATATAGAACAGATTTTACTGTATAATCCAGTGATGGCAATAAAATCATCTTAATTTATGTATTATTTATACAGTGGTGCTCATAGGTTTATGAACCCATGCTAAAGTTGACTAAAAAGAGGAATAAAAAAAATCATCTTTTGGAAATTGATCTTAATGCCTTAATTAAAAAAATATTTCAGTTAGCCTAATAGCTGGTTTGATTTGCATTGAGAGATGATCTTATGGAATGCCAATCTCTAGGTATGGTGAAGGGTATGTGATGATGTGGGGCTATTTTAATTCCAAAGGCCAAGGGAACTTTATCAGGATGTATAGTATCCTGGATCCATGAAATAACTGGCCTTTAATAATAAAAATCTGCCTGCCTCTATGGGAATTTAACATAGGGGTGTGCTTACTTATGCCCCCTGTATTTTAAGGAAGAACATTTATTTATTTACGATACATTATTCATTCACAATGAAAATTGGTGTCCTTAAAGGTTGGATTTTTCCTCATTTTTTTAATTAAGGCATTAAGATCAATTTCCAAAAGATGATTTTTTTTATTCCTCTTTTTAGTCAACTTTAGCATGGGTTCATAAACTTATGAGCACCACTGTAGTTGGAGATTCATTAACGTGACTTTATGCATTGTCTGAAGAGCAGCTTTGGTTTGATGATTTATTGTGTCAGACTGCTGAGGTCATCAGCACTGCAAACTGTATTGTTCCAGTGTCCAAGTAGCATAGCATTGTGCAAGCCTTCATCTCCGGTGTTAATGGATTGGTTTGATTTGTTAGTGAGCTAAATGCAACCTTATTGTATGGCCACTACAGCATGGTTGTAAAATTTCACTTACGCACTGAAACACATTGCCATTACACATTAGGACATTACAGACTGTTATTAGGACTGCAACTACAGTCTATGAGTCCTTTTGACCTCTAATTTCTCTCAGTCTGAGGAGCTTCTTTTATTGCTACAATGTTTTCTTTTAAACCAAAAACTAAGGAGCCTTAAAGTTAGGAGTGACACCTCAAATATTTTCTTTAATTATTAATAAATCTAAAGTTTTTAAAAGATCATTTCATCTTGATTTAAAGAGAAATAAGTAATTGTATACAAATTAAAGATTTCACATGCCTCTTCTGTTGTATCCATAGATTCATCCTTAACGGACAGTGGCTCCAGGACCCAGTCTTCTCTCATAGTCACAGAAAAGATGCTCGGGAAAAAAAATCCCTTCTCCGCGGAGACGGTTCACCTGGAGCCACCTTCTCCAGCGAAGATCCTTCTTGAGTGCAAGCACCCTGAGCACAGACCAGTTAATGTGCTTGACACGGAGAAACCACTTGACATGCACTTTCAATCAAAAAGCAGCCAGGACAGTTCAACAGGGTTCAAGTTTAATAAAGAAATCCCCTACATCCCGCCAGTCAAACATCCCATCCCCTGCAAGTTACTCAATCACCCTGAGGTGTCTCCCGTCTGCGTAGACAAACAAGACATACGACCCATGTACACCTATGACCAGAAAACCTCCATAGCTTTGGATAAGACAGACCTAGAAAGTTTCCCATTTGGTAATGGAAAGGTAACCAAAAACGGGAAGTACAGCAGCATAAAGAATGTAGAAACAAACTGTCTGTCCATCCTTCAGAATCACAGGACCTTCTCTCTCTGTTACTCAGAGCTGAGAAACTGCACAGCTAAGACAGAGCTGGAGCTGAGCCAGAAGGACAGTAAAAGCCCCATCCTGAGGAACATCTCCTCAGCCCCGTCACCCATGGTGGAGGATGAGTTTCTTGATCCTCAGCAGGAAGAAATGGGCCAGGACAGTGAGGAGGGAGATGTTGGTGAACTCAAAATCAGGTACGAGGACTATCAGGAAAATAAGACTGACAGGACAATAGTGGCCCAGCAGGAAGCACATTACAAGTTCTTCCCAAGTGTCATCCTCTCCAACTGCCTGAGTAGGAAGAAAGCTGGGAGCAAAAAGCCGGCTGATCCCTGCAGCAAGCTTGAACAGGCCCAGCCTCGTAGATCTAGGCTAAACGTGTGTAAAAAAAGGTTGGGAATGGCAGGGCAGAGAAACAAATTAGACACAGTTGAAAGCTCCACCTCTGACAGCCAGGGTTGCACTGGCCTCACCTCAACCACACCTGCTTGTCCAGTGACCTCAGACACCGAGATGCCAGCTTTGGAGGATAGGCCAATAAAAGAGTCTGAGCAAATTCAAAATGGGCCAGTAATAGAGGGAGAGCCAATCACAGAGAAGGAGCCAGTAAGTGAGGAGAGGTCTGTAAATGAACAGACAGAACCGCTTTCAGAGCCCCCGGCCGCCACCACTGCCAGTTTTTCTGAAGGAGCTAAAGACTCTGCAGAGGAAATGTTAAGCCCATTACACGATTTATCAGCTAAGGTCACCTGTACTAAGCCTTCAGCATTGCCTGGTAGTAAATACACCCTGAGGGCCAAACGGAAGATGATCTATGACAGCGAGGATGGAGAATACTTGGGTGTCACTCATTCTAAGACTCCAGCCTCCGTCAAAGAACGGTTGAATGACCCCAATGTCCCCAGTGGGCAGGAAGTAAAATACCAGAAACGTCGTAAGAAGGAACCCCCTATCATCATCAAGTACATTATTATCAACAGGTTCAAAGGACAGAAAAACATGCTGGTGAAGATGTCCAAAGTGAATGCAGAGGAGCAGTTGGTGTTGCTGACGCCAGACAAGCTACAGCAGTACAACCAACTAGCCCCTCTTAAGGATTTCTGGCCCAAGGTGCCAGAATCCACTGCTGTCAAGTTCCCCATAACTGAGCCAAAGGCAAAAAAACAGCCCAAAAGAAAGGCAAAGGTCAACCCCACAAATAAGAAAACAGTCGGCAACTCCTCAAAACCTCGGGTAAGACAGGGTGTTAGGGTCAGAAGGACTAAAGGCTGTCAGAGAGGCCCAATTCTACCCTCTTTACCGCCCCCTCGGCCATGTTACTGTGAGCTTACTGATGACCATGACATTGAGTATACTGATGTCATGGAAGAGTTGGGCTACCTCTCTGATAGATCCCCAAGCCCCACACACTCAACACCCCCTCGTTGTTGGTCACCAAGTGACCCTCTATTGGACAGCATGAGTTCAGAACACATGATAAACCCACTCAGTGACCCATGTCTTAGTTCTGCATTTCACAAGCCGCACACAGTGTCTTCAACCAAAGGAGCACAAAAGAAGCGTCAAGCTGCCAAACCGAAGAAATCCACAGACACTAAAAGGAAAGTAGGCAGGTCTGTTACTAAGCCTCAGGAGGAAGAGAATCCCAAAAAACAGAAATTAAGACAAAGGAGTGGTGCTGCTCCAATACAGAGGAAGAAGGCTAAAGATGCAGCTGAATGCACCGCCAACAGTTCTATAACCACCATAAGACCTCGAAAGTCTCGCAAAAAGAAGACCGAGGAACCCAAAAGCCGTGACTCAAGTAAAGACACCTCCCAGCTCCTTTTCCCAGAGGATGAGTTACCTCCTTCCCAGAGTTTCTCTCAATACGTCCCTCCATTTCAGCAGCCAGTGAGCACAGATGGCAACAGCCATGGCAGTTCCCAGCCCGCATCAATATTAGCCTCTAACTCAGTAGACCAGTCTATAGAACCAAAGGTTGAGGACTGTGAGACATCCATCATGGAGGTCAACCAAAGCTTTTCATCACCGGTTCAGCTGAAGCAACAAGGTTGCCAGACCACTGGAGTAAAGGCAGAGGCTTCACAAGAGGCGTGCACGGCTCCTCCACCTCTTTTGGCTGGTAGACCCTTTCTGGAAAACAGTAAAGACTCCCAATTAGCAGCAGCCTTCCCACACTCGGGCCCTAAAAACGGGGAGATCCCCAATCTCTATGAGACCCCCTCTGGCTTAACTGTCCTCAAGCAGCTTCTCCAGAAAAGGCAGCAGGGACAGGCTCTTCCTCTACAAGTGGTCGGTACAGACAGCCACTTCACTGCCATAGCTCAGGCCACAGTGCTACTAGATCCCACAACTAAGCCAGCTAATCCCAAAAGAGCACCCTCCACCGCTCCACGGAAACCCAGGGCCCCAAAATCTACTCCCAAGGACAAAAAGCCCAGAATCAGGAAAGGCAAGGCAAGCAGCACTCAGCCAAATCTATCAGTGAAGCAGGAGGGCAACGTGGCGGATGATTGCCCCCTCTTCCTGTCAGACCCAGGCCTGGACAGCTGCAACTTCATAGAGGACAGCTTGTCACCAGAGCTCCCACACAACTATACCTTTGATATAAAT
Organism: Sander lucioperca; assembly: GCF_008315115.2. Classification (NCBI taxonomy): domain Eukaryota; kingdom Metazoa; phylum Chordata; class Actinopteri; order Perciformes; family Percidae; genus Sander; species Sander lucioperca. Next base: position 26,373,812 of record NC_050191.1, on the reverse strand, counting down.
GCCATTGATCAGACGGAGTTCTCCAGCCCATACAGCGGCAGTCAGTTTGTCCTGACGGATAAAAATTTACCAGTTAAGTTCCTGAGTGATGTCAGCCAGGAAGCTGTATCCGCTCCAGCACTGGGCTTTGAGAAGAAACGTGACAGGCTGTTTGATTCTGGGGAGGAGCTTCAAAGAGGCTCTGACTGGCACAAAGCAGGGCTTGTCAGCCCTGACCTATTTGATAGACCCAAAAACGGGGAGTCTGAATCAAATCACCTGGCATTCCTCGACTCAGAGAAAATCCAAAGCAGAGAGTGGGACTTCTCTTTAGGTAAAGCCCATACACTGAGCCCCTTTCAAGACTTTCACTGTGAGAGAAAAGAGCTGCTCTTTTCCGTCTTCGATCCTGTCCTGCCTTTGCCTTTAAGCTCTGCGTCATTCGTTGACCATGAGGGCTCACCAACAGGAGAGCTTCTGGAGGGCATTGATGGACTATCGTCCAGTAGCTCTCCGCGCTCCATCAGCTCACTATCCCAGGTGCGGGCAAGCCAGCTGCTGCGGGGAGCAGGAGGCGGAGCCCACATTCTCAAGCCCCTTATGTCTCCTCCAAGCCGGGAGGAGATCCTCAGCACTCTGCTGGACCTGGAGATGTCGGAGGCCACCTTCCAGGAGCCCTTCTGCAGCAACCCCTCTGATGTGCCAGGGAAACCAATGTAAGACTATTCGCACCAACGCCACAAGTTGAAGTAATATTTATATTTAAGGTATATTGCATATGAATAAGCTGTGTGTGGACTAAATGTACAAATGCATCTGAAAAGCCTCCCGTGTAAGAAATGGAGCCTGACCGATACATCAGCATGGCTTATATTATCAGTCGATTTTAGCGTCACATATGTTTCAGCACATAAATTAGTGGTTACTTAAAGTTACCCTGTGGAGTTTTTGACCACTAGTAGTGTTATGGAACAATGTCTTTACAGGTGGCTTTCCATTTTGCTTACATCTCCACATGCACACCTGCAAGCATGCATGTGCAGTTGGTGCCGCAGAGAAACGTAGCAATGTGCAAAGAAAAGCTAGTAAACATGAACGTAAACAATTAAGCTTTCAAAATATACCAAAAAAATAGCTTTGTAAATGTATTATGAGGAAGATCATGCATTCAACAGTTTGTTAGACCTCAAGGAAACACACAATACATTGAATGTAAGGAACGTTTGTAGAAATTGCCGTATGGAAATGCTAAAGATTGTTCTAGAAGCAGTGTTGCCTTTTACGTAGTTCATTTTTCAACTGTAAAATGTACTGCTCAGTACATATCTGGTCACACATCTTAAATAACCAAATTAAGGGGATCCCTATAAAAATATTAGAATGTCAAAATGGAAATTAATATATCTTAGCAGGGGTTTTTTTTTTTTTTTTTTTTTTTTACTTAATATCAATCAGCCTAAAAACTCCAGTTTACGTCTGCCTCGAATTAATACAGGGCTTTAATTATTAAATAATGCATAGTTCTCCACTCCTTAAGTTGTAATGAATTGCAGCAATTAATGAAATGTGAATAAGTCAAATAACCCCTTTCCCGTGTCTCCTTTCTAGGGAGGTTGGCGGCCGTAAGTTAACGGTGCGTACTAGGCTGGCTAAGGAGCTTGCGGAGTTCAGTGGAGACCTGTCTTTGGAGGGCCTGCATTTCTGGAAAACTGCCTTCTCAGCCATGACGCACCCTGCCATCAATATTACCTCATCTTCCCAAGCCCAGGGAGCTGAGGCCTCAGACGCAAGTAAAGAGCAGGATGAGCTTCACCAGTCCTCAGCCAGTGACAAGAAGGTCATCCTTCTGCCCTGCAAAAACCCACCAAGCAGAGAGCGTGTGCAGCTGTGGCTGGAAGCCAGGAAACAGTACGAGAGTTTACAAAAAGGGCTGAGAAGGAGGGAGAGCCCACAGAGAACTGTGCAGCCAGCGGCTTCCAGCTGTCCAGTTGAGATTGAGCTGGCGAAAAGACTCTCCAGTATCAGGACCCAAAGGAGAAAGAAATGCAACCTGTCCCTAATCATATCTCCCATGATGAATACAGGCTCTCATTGTAAATCCACAGAGGTGAGTCCAGTTTCAGATGAAGGCGGTGTGGATATTGAGCAGGAGGGTGGAGAAAAACATGACGATGATGATGATTATGATGATGAAACCACCTCTCCAGAGTCCCCAGAGCTGCCTACCTGGCAGCAGTCTTGTCAGTCCAGCCCCTTAGGGCCGGATCGGCTCAGTGAAAACAGGCAAAACTCTCCAGAACCACTGTCACCTCGGCTCTCGGACTCCCCGGAGAGACTAAGGGACAATCTTAGTCCTTTGCTCCTCAATGTCAGTAACAGGGAAGAGGGGAGGACTAGTCCTCTCCTCCTTCACAGCACCCCCTTTTTAAGGAGGAGGCGGAGAAGCAAGGAAGATCTGGAGCCAGTGTGCAGCACGCCCATATCTGAGGGTAAGAAAACAACCGTTCCATTCTGCCTGTAATCTCTATACGTTTTCTGTAATTGAAGTTTGCCTTGAATGTACTAAGGCTGCACGAAATAAGGAAAATATCTAACTGCGATCATTTTGACTGATATTGCGATTCCGATAGGATTAACGATATTGGAGAGAATTGTAATTTTCGGATCATTATTCTCATTTTCATTGAAAAATATTAAAATTAAAATGATTTATTTAAGTGTGTGATTTATGCGAGGATCTGTATCAAACAAAGATTTTTTTCTGTAGGATACGATTTGTATTTGTATCCCCCCGCGATTTGGATATTGCACTCGTCCATGTTGCGATTTCGATAAAATTGCTACTAGTTGTGCAGCCCTAGAATGCATCATAGCTAACTTTTTCTTCTAATTATTTCTCATTCAGGCAAATCTTCTGCATGCAGTCCTGTTATTGATAGTCATCGTTACTCATCTTTGTTCTTATTCCTGCTGCAGAGGATGCCGTTTCTCAGAGACTCCAGCAGAGAAGGAGAAGCCAAGCGGACCCACTGAGAAGAGTGTTACTGACCACACAGATGAAGGTCAGACCACAAGTGTTGATTTTTTTTTAGACCTCTCACCACATCAAAGACCACAGTCCACCACAGTCCACCCTGGTTAGGGAAACAGCTTTAATACCAGGGTCGAGCTGTGCACGGAGAGTGTCGTATGTACCTGATATTATGCCTCCAGTTTGTTTCCCTGAATTAAGTCGGCCCCTCTTCAGTTGTTTGAATTTAGCCTCAATTGGAGTTGCTGTTCATTTGATGTGCCTGTGTTGTCTTGTTCATTTAGATGTCTCTCACATGCTCTTTGTCTTCCACAGAACCAGTTTGCTGCTTTGAATGTGCCAAAGAAAGAGAACTCTCAGATTGAAGGGCCCAGCATAGCCAACTCTTACGGCTTCAAAATCAGCATGCAAAACCTGCAGGATGCCAAAGCTCTGCATGAGGTGAGCTGGCCCATACCTTTCTCAGTTTGTTTTTGGAAGGTTATATCAGACAAATATTTAAGGTTGGAGTTAGATAGCGTTTACTTAAATGTGCTTATTGAATCAGAACCCTTAAAATATTATTCAATCTAAATAGGTTCGTACAGTTTTTAGTGGCAGCCAAGATTTGTTCATTCCCATTGTGTTATTGTGCGCATAAAACAGTTCACATTAACTATGTTTATGACAACGAACACATCATACATAAGAAATAAGCAGTATCAAAAACTCTGAATTAAAAACCCTTTTAGATGCAGTTACTGTATGACTCAGCTGTTAACATGACAGCTCACTGTTGCTGGTTGTCATCAATCAATCAATCACTCAACATTTATTTATATAGCACTTCACAGCAACCAGCAGGTATCCAAAGTGCTTCACATCAGGAACCAAGAATAAAACATACAAAAAAAAAAGAATGAATAAAATCAGAAAAGGTTACCCCACACACACACACACACACACCACACCCCCTTTATACCTTGACCTTGGGACTTCTAAAACTCGCTGATTTGAAGAATGCAATGACTGGTTGTGCTCACGTAGGGTTAAAATCTCGGACAAATACTCCAGGGCCAGGCCATTTAAGGCCTTGAAAACAAACAATAAAATCTTAAAATCGATTCTAAAATGCACATGGAGCCAATGTAGGGTGTAGAGAACGGGAGTGATGTGTGCACGTATTTGTTAAAAAGTGAGCAGCAGCATTTTCATCACTAAAAGAAATGCTGCTCCATCTTGGACCTCCACTTAGTCTAAAACGACTGAACCTGAGCTGTTTCTTGTATATTCTGTATGTGTGCTGTGTGTCTGATATTTCGGTGCTGTAGCACTGACATTTCCCAATTTGGGATCAATACAAGTCTATCTAATCTAATCCAAAAGAAATCCCACAGATTTTTGCTGTTTGTGGACATGGGTGTCCATCATTGTCTGATGACGCAATCAATGTGGTATTGAGGTTCCCATGCCATGACAAATAAATCACTATGAAGGGGTGCCGTGGTTAGAACAAGTTTGGGAACCACTGCTCTGATGGTTTGTTCACTTATTGGTAATGTGGTAGTAGAGTTGTCTGGTTATTGGGGCCTGTAGGGAGCACAATAACCAGACAACAGCCAAAACTTCCATTTTAGGGTTCACAAATTACCATTTGTTAGCAACAGCTGATACAATCTTTTAGTTTGGAACGACCAGTGCTGGCCAAAAATCAGAAGTCTGCTACCTGAATGTTCTACATGGATCCTTGCTAAAAACAAAACAAACAGGGAAAGCAGAAGGGTTTGATCTATTAGGTTCAAAGCAAATATTTTGCCAACTGGGAACCAGATCCGAAATGTTACAGGCAATCAGAAGCAAACCACAGCCATGTAAGATATAGACTTATTTAGAATTATTGAAGTTGAACCATCCTGTGTTGATCTATAGGACCTGTAGTTGTGCTCAGCTGCATCTGTGGTTTTGTAGAAGTTCTTTTCTTAGTTAACAAACACCATTCCCCACAAAACTGTAAAAAAGTCTAAAGATTAAGGCTTCAGATTGATTTTTTTTTTTGACACAACATTGATTTTGGTCTTTTCCCCCTCAGGTTCAGTACCTTACACTGATGGCCATGGAGCTCCATGCAAGAACCCGACGGGACCTAGAGCCTGACCCCGAGTTTGACCCCATATGTGCCTTATTCTACTGCCTCAGTTCTGATGCTCCCCTGGCAGGCATAGACAGCACCCAGCTGACGGGTGCCATCGTGGTGGACAAAGACCATCAAAGTTGTGACCCAGGTTAAAACTCACTTTAAAATAGCACTTCTGAAAAGGAGGATGTTTCTAATTTACTTATGCCAGGATCAGACTACACGTTTTTTTTTTTTTTTTATCTTTCACGACAGTCACTATGACAGACATATTGCCAAAACATCTTGCTGTGTCTTGGACAGAAGAGTGGCCACGCTACGAGTATGACACCGATCAGCCCCCAGACTGATTATCACGTGCTGTCGCCAAGATCACGCGCAAGTTCATAGGTCGACCCTTTTTGTGGAGCAGCAGCCTCTCAAAAAGTCACGAAAATCTTTTAAACTGACCGATGTCGATCTGAAATAAATACAGATTCAGCAACTGCATGGCCTATTTCTCGCTTAAAATGTTTTCAGAAACACACATCCGTGAACTATTTTCTTAAAATAAGAGATCGTATTCCGAACAAGCCGCCATTATGGTCTGTTTTGAAATCCGGGAGCCCCACATGTAGCGTTCGTCCAATCAGGTACAGCCATCGTGGTTGTAGGAGGGTGTAGCCTGTTTTCTTTGCTTGTCAGTGGTCAAAGTGAAGAGAAACAGATAACTGCTACAGTAGTGGCGAGCCCACTAGCGTGCGATGATGGGAAGCGGGGCGATCCCTGCCGTGAAAACAAAGCCTATACGGGCACTGTGTGGATCTTTCCTCCGCCACACAGCAGCAGTAGCGTTTCTGCTTCTTTTCACCATGTTTACATATGTTCCCCAGGCAGAGAGTGCTCTCTCTTCCTATTGGTCAATGTCAAGGAACATGTCACACTAGGCGGAAAAAGAAAAAAAATTCTGACATGCTAGACTTTCTGTGTCGTGGTCGTGAAGCATCCCAGACGTTAGATTGCTGATCTTTGATGATGTCACACTACAAGAGGTGAAGACACACTTTTGTCGGTCCCGACCGCCATCATCGGGCACGACTTTGAACGTTTGTCTACGACGTGTCTGTCGGGTCAAAATCGGGCTGAATTTGTGTAGTCTGATCCTGGCATTGATACTAAGACTAAGTAGCAGCATCGTTTACATGGGTCGTTCATAGTCACTCGATCGGTGCCGATGTACAGTCAGGTTGATGGATCTGCCCCCAGCAGGTCACAGAGGAGCCACGCCCCTGCTGGTCAGGTCGGGCGTCTCCGGGCTGCAGGTGACGTACGCCGCTGATGAGAAGGTGCTGTTTCAGGAGCTGATCACCATCATGAGGAGGTGTGTATGTTTGTTGGTACAGCTCCTTTATACACTGCCCCTGCAGCACAATAATTGAATGGGTAGCTACTGCTTTGTTAGTCTCGCATTGCCAGACCTTACTCCACATATAAATTCTGGGATAGGAGAAAAAAAAACGCGGCGCTGAGCTCCAGGCACAGCGATGGTGCCGCTGCTGAATATTCTCTAGGAGGAACTTGTTTTGGTGGAACATTTGCACCCCGCAAAAGAAAACACCACATACAATATTAAATGAAGTTCACTGTATTACAGTACAATACAGTAACGTGGGTTACCGTCACAGGTCAGACTTGAACCCTGGACCTTCTGCATCGAGGAATAAACCAGCATATGTGCGCCCGCTCTACCAACTGAGCTAACCGGCCACACTATTTATCCATGTCGGACCAGTCCAATATGACAGTCAGTTGAAATAAACCTTGTGTTGTAAGAAAAGTTGTTTTATTTGTTATGAATCTATTTTGATGCGTTTTCCCATAACTTTTGTAAATGTTTAAAAATATCGAAATTAATATCAATATTGCAATATTCATAATCAATATCGCAATATCACATTTTGTCAATATCGTGCAACCCTAGCGGAAGGTGAGAGGGAAAGAAGAAAAAAAATCCCAGGCTCATAACTTGAGGCAAAGAAGGAAAGTAATATATCTTATTATTTATAGCATTTTTTAGGTTGTGAAATACTAACCTAAACAACAACTGTATGTTGTCTCAGGTTTGACCCAGACATCCTGGTGGGGTATGAGGTGCAGATGCGTTCCTGGGGCTACCTCCTCCAGCGGGCTGCAGCGCTCGGAGTGGACCTGTGTCAGCAGCTGTCACGAGTGCCAGGTACAGCTGGGGCCGTTGCTCTTCTAGTAGTCACTGTGCAAGTGTAAGGAATCAAAAAGAGTTCAAATGTGATCTATTGTATATCCAAGTATTGATTAGTGTGGGTAGACAATTTTTCTTAAAAGAAATAATTCAATTCAGTTTAATTTATAGTGTCAAATCACAACAGGAGTTATCTCAGGACACATTACAGATAGAGTAGGTCTAGACCACACTTTACAACGACCAAACAAATTCCCACAAGCAAGCGTTTGGTGCGACAGTGGCGAGGAAAGACTTCCTGTTTACAGGCAGAAACCTCGGACAGACCCTGGCTCTTGGCTTTTTTCAGCACCATCAAATTCTGCATTTCGTTGCAGTTCATTGATGGTGTTCAGAAACTCACTTGTGAATTTTGTTGTGAGAACATTTGGGGATTTAGGGGGTACCTTCAGGCACTATAATTGTATTTTGTTGTGCAACCCTGTGTTGTATAATTAGCCTAGAAATCTAGACGCACCCTAGCGGCAGCAAATGTAATTTACAGCCAGAGTCAGTCTAGCAACTCTCCGTTGGCTTGCGAGCTGGAAAAACCAAATTCTGGTCAGGCCAATCACATCGTGTATAGAGTTGGTGGGCGGGCTTATGGCCGCTGCTGCTGGCGAACAGTGGTCTTTGGAATCGGCTTTGGCCGCGACTCTGGAAGACTTGGAGTTCAGCTTTTCTTTGAGAAAAGAACAAAGAACGGCACTGAAGTCATTGTTAAAAAAGGAAGATGTGTTCAGAGTTTGGCTGACCAGATACAGCCAAAGTTGAATCTATCAACTAGCACTGCTACCTTCTTCGTTGCTCTGGTTGGTTGTAGCGCTATCATATTGCGTGCAGAGAGAATTTGAAAGACAACCGTTAATCCCGGCCCTCGGAGTAAGCCCTGCCAATGGTGAGTTCCCAGACCCAACATCTTGATGTGGGGCTGGCTTGTCAGGCTATTGTAGAATGGCAGTGAGCCTTGAGCTCGCTGAAAAAGCAGAGGTTGTATACAGACGTGTCCTGCAAAAGAACACACAAGTAAACAGCATTATTCTACTGTTTACCTCTCTGTACCTGTAATTATCACAGAGGATACAATGATTGTTGCTGTTATACTTTTCCAGAGGTGTAAATATGTCTCTTGTTATGTACTAGTATAAACCTCTGTAAACTTTGTTGCCACCGGATAAGCCTTTAAACTCACACATCTATTGCACAAACTAGGCTTCATCTCTCTAGTACCTGAAGCAACATGCTCCCCAAAAACTCATCCCCTTGTGTTTTAACATAGGGGGATTACTTTTTTGTGTGAACATAATGTAAAAGAATATTAGAGAGTGTATCCTCACATGAAATAGTCTCGTTGAGAGCTCTCTTTCTCACCTCGGTTCTGAGATCAGAATCATGGAGCTCCAACAGGGATGACAAATGTAAGAAGCACCTGTAAACATTGTTAAAAAAATGTAGTTCTTCTAACTTTAGATGATCTTATGGTCTGTGGGGTACTTGGAACCAGAAGTTAGTCTTTCCCCCTTTAAGTGGCAGTGATTTAAACTAAGCAGTCATGTGGACTGACACAATACCTGCTAGACTTCATGTGTGGTCAAGGAATGTCAAATACAGCTTCCAAAGTAGAGGCTTCCAGGTTAAGTTTAATCCCACACATCAGGTAACTACAATAATTTCCAATGAGAAAATGCATGCAATGCTTGTCCCACGCAGTAAACCTCAGCTGCTGGTCGGCTGTTAAGTTCCTCTCTTTTTAAAGGAAGCTGTGGCACATTGGGCCAAATGCATGCATTGACACTGGCGTTTGTTAAAGCTCACAGCTGCAAGCTCACAGTACAGAATTTTGCAAAAGTAATTATCGGTGCATTGGGTAGAGAGATGGGGGACGACATGCAGCAAAGGGCCACGGGGCCGACTTGAACCTGGGCCGCTGTGGTAAGGACTGAGCCTTAGTACATGGGGCGCACGCTCAACCAGGTGAGCTGCCAGGGCGCCCCCGTATATTATTATATTTTCATATTATATCAGACTATACTATATCAGACAAGTGTGTTAGCGCACTTTTGTTTTCTTCTCTAGCAAGTGTTGGTTTTTGAGCAATCACTTGTGTGCGCGTGCGTGCGTGTGCGTGCATGCATGTGTGCAGTAGCTGAATGGAGATCCTCTGGCAGCTCCCCTCCTCCTCTGTAATTGGCTGTCTGTCTGGCTCTGTGCGTGTCCTCAGGTGACTCCAAAGAGAACCGCTTCGCTGCAGAGAGGGATGAGTACGGCGCCGACACCATGTCTGAGATCAACATCATCGGACGCATCACCCTCAACCTGTGGAGGGTGATGAAGACTGAGGCAGGTGTCCCAGCATGACCCTACACACACACACACACACACACACACACACACACACACACACAGAGTTGTCAGCCATCAACACTCTTAGAGACTCTCAGAGTGTTAGCTTGTGACCTACCCTTTCTCATTCCTCGAGTCTTCCAGGCAGGATTCTCTGTGTTTTCTGCTGCAGAGGGCATTTGCATTTTATATCCTTTTATTGACCTATGGGATCAAATCTTTGCATTACTTGCATGCATATTTGCCAATCCTTTCTTCAGCCTCAGGCTCTGAGCTCCGTTGCTTTTTGATCCAAAATGTTATTTTTCTCACAGTATTTACGCACAGGGAATCCTGCGAGATTAGCTGTTGTAACCAGTAGTTACATTTATATGTAACCATATCACAGATGAACAAAATATGGTGTGTGTGAAATGCTACAGTTGGCAAAAGAGTTTGGATGGTTTAGGGGAATTTCACCTAATTTCAGAGACATTTTATGATTTCTCTCATTCATTTCTGCCCTTGTGGGGAGTCATGGGATTTGTGGAATATCAAGAAATAGTGGTTTCCAACCAGCGAATCATAACAATAAATAAAAGGATATGGGGAAAGTGTATATATATTAATATATTTCTATTACACAAAACTATGTGTATTATTATTTCTTTTTTTCTTTTGAAATACTGGATATTTTGACCTCCAGGAGTCTACAAGTCCTTTAATTGAAAAACCACTCTCACAACTCAAATCTATACAAAGACCATAACCTGTGATTAGTGGTCAGAAGTACATTTTCATTTTAAAAGGAAACTTAGGAACCTCTGTCATAACAGACTTGGCATTCTGCTCTAGAAGAGGAAAGTCAGGGCATTCTACAAGTTGTATGCTTTATAGGACTATACTACATACTATTTCAGTGTGTTCAGCCCTTCAGAACCTTTGAAAACGATAGACAACATCAACCAAGAAGTCTGACTGACTTGAGGAAATTATCCAAGATATTGTTTTAATTTTTTTCCTCCAGGCGGCGCTGAACAACTACACTTTTGAGAACGTGGCCTTCCATATCCTCCACCAGCGCTTCCCCCTGTACAGCCCCCGCACGCTGTCCGACTGGTTTGACCACAACACCCACCTCTACAGGTGTGTGTGCCAATACCAAACACCTCATCAGACATGTGAACACTGTCTATACAATATATATGAAAACAAACAATTGGCTTCTGAAAAGTGACTGAAACCTGTGTGTGGGTGTTAGGTGGAAGATGGTGGACCACTACGTGAGCCGTGTTCACGGCACCATGCAGCTTCTTCAACAGAATGACATCATCGGCAGAACCAGCGAGCTGGCCCGAGTGTTCGGGATTCAGTTCTTTCACGTTCTGACCCGAGGATCACAGGTACCAACACATACACATATTTTGTTTATTAGTTGTTTTTTTATTATTATTATTATTATTATTATTATTATTTATTATTAGTTTTCTGAAGAGTCCATCATGTGTTTTTAATCCTCCGTGTCCTCCTTGGATACTAGCAACTGTGTGGAGGAGGGGTGGGGGGGCTGTGCACGATCACTGAAGGCTTGTATCACGTGGACACGCTGACAGTGTTGTTGTCATTACTTAGAATTCCTCATGGTGGCGACAGAAACTATGCACTATAGCTTTAAAATGACACATGTCAGCGCCTGCAGGTTAGACCAAAAACACTTTCTAAAATATTAAATGTTTTTCATTTTTGTCCTCCCAGTACCGCGTAGAGTCCATGATGCTGCGTGTGGCCAAGCCGTTGAACTACATCCCTGTGACACCCAGCATGCAGCAGCGAGCCCAGCAGCGGGCGCCGCAGTGCATTCCTCTGGTGATGGAGCCGGAGTCGCGCTTCTACAGCAACTCAGTGGTTGTACTGGACTTCCAGTCGCTCTATCCCTCCATCGTCATCGCGTACAACTACTGCTACTCCACCTGCCTCGGCCACGTGGACAGCCTGGGAACGTAAGGACATGACAGGCCCACACACCGACAAGCGTGTACTCTGTCTTGCTTAGGTCGCATGTCTGCCAGGAAAGTCTCCTTCTAGTGCTCATTATTTTTACTGGAACAGACACACTGAGAGCTCTGCATGGTGTTCACAGCTCACAGCACTCACTGCAACTTGGGATATATTTCAGTCTTTTTTTCACCAGGATTTACTGTAGTTGCATAGCAACAGCAGGAGCCATGAACACTTTTTCCCCCAACATGCATATGTCTGCTACTCCATGGTAAAATTAAAAAAAGATGAGTGCCTGGCAGGTGACACTGGCTTTATTCTCAGCAGAGTAGAAAGTTAGCAAATTATCCACTGCAGTACCTCAGATTTAATATTTATAACCATTTTATACAATACATTTACCTTATATTTAATAATCAGCTTATTGCTACATTCACATAGAACATCTGAATAATTGCTCTAAAAGCCTCACAACATGTTACATAAGTCTGTTCCGTTTTAACGATATTTTTGTAGCAGCATTTGTAGAAGCATGCTCATCATGTCATTTGATATTTTAAGACATCGTTGAATAGCTGAACTGAGGCTGCATTGTTGGCAGTCAACTCTTCATTCTAGAAGAACAGTTTTGCTCTAGCCTCATGCTAGAGTGATGATTGGATTGTTCTATTATAGGACTGATAGGAAATTCAACCCTTTAGAAAATCATATCTTTGATCAAACATTTACTGGTTTAAGCTTCTTCATTGTCAGAATGAGATGCTCGCCTGTGTTTGCATCGTTGTAAGCCAGGGGTGTGCATCCCTCCCTTATAAGACGATCCGATATGTATCTAGCTACATGGGCTACGATGTGGTTCAGGGACGTCATTTTAATCTGGAACGATTCAGTTTGATTGGATGTTGAAACGATTCCGTGCGATACGATGAGATACGATTCAATCTGATAGATAGAGTTAATATTTGTTTAATGTACACACATTCATTTCCCATTATGACATTAAAATAAACCAATTCTATAAAAGAAGCATTGGCGACCTTTAAATAAATATGTTTTGTGAAAGGGACCAGGGAATAGTAAAGCTAGGACATGCTAATAGTATACTGTAACTTCAACTTTATTGACCAAATAGCATCCACACCAGCTCCATGTTACATGAAACCTCCTCCTTGCTGCTGTAATCTTAGAGACAGTAACACAAACACAGGTCCACGTTACACAGCCATTATGATCACTCCAATAATAAGATAACAGAAGCAGGGGCGCGTGTATCGATGTAGTCGTGTCTGTTATAATACAACCTGATACCGATTTGTATTGGTGAATCTTTACATTGCTGTTGTGAACTGAACAGAACAAGATCTATGAAGACCTTGGACTAATTTTCTCGATATATCTACCAAAGAGGGATTTTCCGCTCTAAAAGTGTCATTATTTCCTTGGCATAGCTGTCAGAGGTGGAGCAGAGCGTTTCGCTTCATCAGGCGGATCTCGGCAGACCTCCACTGCCCTGCTCCTCCGTGCACTAGCGCCACAGAGGAAAGCCATACACCGTTCATCTAACACACTGCCATTACCATTGCTGGATTAAAATCAGCAAAATATTTCTTTAAAGGTACACGACTCAGAGCCAGAGAGAACGCAGCAGTGGTAGAGCGAGCTAGAGAGCGAATGAAGAGAGGGAGCGCCGTACAAAGCAGTGAATCAGAGGAATAAAACAATCTTTTGGGATTGTTTCACAGCGGTTATGTTCTAAAAGACATACATGTAAACACCCAGATCTCCCTGGGAAGGTGCCCCATTGCCGGATTTTGAGTGAATGCAGAGCCTTATCCAGTCTGTTTCTGTGTGTGTGTCAGGTACACTTGTACGTCGATATAAGACGCTGAGGGACAAAGTGGTTGTTGGAAATTAAAACAGGCTGCACACTGTTATCAGTTGGTGGTTTCACACCCATGTGGGGCCCAAAGGCTCTTTGCTGACACCCATAAATGTCCCGCACTCACAAAGAAGAAAAGAGAAAATCCAGTCAGAGGGCAGGGTCTCTGCAGATATAGACACCACTTTACACTTCTAGTGGGTCATAAGTGATGAATTGGAGGGATTACTTTTGAATTAGTCTATACATTGTTTTGTTTTTTGAGGAAAGCATTGCATAGTATACCCTTTTTTTTAACTGTAAAACTGTCTAGTACTTTATAAAACAGTGAAGATTAGTCAGGAGACTAAACCTAAAGATATAAAGTAGAAAACATATTAAATAGATGAATCAATTGATAATGAAAATGGGCATTAGTTGCAGCCCTTTGCCCAATCCACAGGTAGTGTAAATGGATCAACGGCGACTTGCAGAGTGCGGTCACACCTGCTGCTACATGTGAGAGGAAAACTCCTCAACACTGTTACAGCAGGCGTTACTCCAGGGAGCTTAGAGACTGCAGTGTCGCAGCACGTGATGGATGACAATGGCCTCAACACAGAGGGGTGTGCACTCGGTGTCTATATCTGCCAGGCATGTGGTCTGATACAGTTCAGTGTGTATTGTTAATCATTTCATACAGTTAAACTGTCAATATTAGTGCTGGTTTGGTCAGTAATCCTACTACTATATAAGCCATCTAGGCTACTTGTACTTGGAGTGAAGCTGAATGATTCAACCATGGACCCATTAGCGTTACTTTAAGCCGTTACTTTTAGCTAACTGTTTTAACCGTTAGCTTACTACTTAAACCTTTAGCTATTTTAACCATTTCTCCATTACTTTTGCTAATCTTTCAGTTTGATTGGGCTAGCTGTTGTTAGGATGTTATTTTTACCATTTAGTCATTACTTTTAGCTAAACGTCTGTGCTCGCTTGCTAACTAGTTTTCAGGTGCTTTCACATACTGCAACATGTAGTGTTCAGGTGTTCCTTCATGTTAATATGTGGATGTATTCTTTCGATCAAATCATAATTTCTATTTTTTTCTAATTATTTGAGCTACTCTACAATCTTACTACGTACCCCCTGGGGTACAAGTAGCCCTGGTTGGGAATCGCTGCTCTACGTGGCCAGTGTGGGGTATTTCCTGCTACGTTGTGGAACAAGTTCTGGTTATGCCCAAAGTTATCCAGTTTTTGGAACTCTGTCTGACATTGTGGGACACGTGGTGGAACCTGACCAAGTGTTGGCTGCATTTGGAGTACTGGGAGACAAGAGTCCTCTTAGAGGACTCACTTTCACAGTGGCAAGGTTTATAACCCTTCTAGGGCGCAGATTCATTCTATTGAACTGGAAACAGGCACAACCTCCCACTTTCACTATGTTGGTCAAAGACGTAATGCAGCACCTAAAAAAACTAAGATTTACATAACGTGGTTCTGGTGAAACATTTCATAAGACTTGGCAACCCTTCATTGATTATGTAGAGTTTAGGCTATAAATACCCTCTTGGCTCTTAGCTCAACTCTTGGCTATGATAACTAATGTGTAATGTCAATAACTACATGAAGCGGGTTTGTACTTTAATATCTTAACTGTTTATTGTAAGAACATTGTTTTTTGTGTATGTAAATATAGAACTTCTTTTGTAATACTTTATATAATTTATATGTAGTATTTACTGTTTTGTTCTCTTAAAAAGCCAATAAACAGAAACATGAGAATGTCCTCTCATACACCTGTGTCTCTGTTTCAGGCCTGATGAGTTTAAGTTCGGCTGCACCTCCCTGCGGGTTCCTCCGGAGCTCCTCTACCAGCTCCGCAATGACATCACAGTGTCACCCAACGGCATAGCCTTCGTCAAGGTACAGCACCCTCTTCCCACCGCTCTGAGGAGATTTTACCCAGCCCTTTTACCCAGCGTTGTCCTGGAAAAACACTCTGCCCAAGTATGAGTCACCTCTGAGTCCTCCAGGAGCGCAGCTTTATTACGGTTCATTAGCTGCTGTGGAGGCCAGGCATGTCTACGTCCTTCCATTCATTCTTTTCATTCATTCACTCATTGTTGTACACTCCCTGGCTCCAGTCCAGTCTCATTACATAACACACACAGGGCCACAGCACAGTGAACACTGGTCATGTGTAATGAGGTGATTAGAAAGCACAGAAGGATCTCCGGTTTGGTCTGGATCGGATTTTGTTTCTCTGGTGCTGGATTCACACCTGGTGATGCTAAAGTTAAAGCTAAATTAAAGTAGATGCTAGTAGTTTTGTTGTGGACCACTCTGTTGCTGTAGCCTAAATCTAAACTGCTCACCAACCATACACAGTATGTGTTATGTATTCATAATCATAGTACAATAACTCAACATACTCACAGGAAATGATATACAATGCTTTAATCAAACTGCTGTGCCTGTGTGGTTTGTTTACAAAGTGAAAGAAAATGTCGGCCCCACTGCGCCTGTGTTCACCTCGTTGATGTTGTTTGTGTCAGTCTTCAGTGCGTAAGGGGGTCCTGCCCAGCATGCTGGAGGAAATCCTCAACACGAGGATCATGGTGAAGCAGTCGATGAAAACGTACAAGCAGGACAAGGCTCTGATGAGGCTGCTGGACGCCCGGCAGCTCGGACTCAAGCTCATTGCCAACGTCACCTTCGGCTACACCGCCGCCAGCTACTCTGGCCGCATGCCCAGCGTGGAGGTAAGCTCATGTCTGCACAGTGACCGTGAGCAAAAGGAACAACACATGCCTACCAAATTCTACCAAGTTTGGGATTAGAAAATTCTTTCGACCCTCAGTGGAAAAAGTTCAAGCAAAGACGAGGACAGCAGCTTTGTTTTCTTTAAAGCTGGCTGTGGTTGGAATGGATGAATGAATAGAACACCACATATTATCTTCTAGTGTTCTTGCTAATCTCTGATGATCTGGGCCGCAAACTTAATCTGTGTGAAACAGACATTTCTGCACAAACCATTGCATCCATATTTCTTATTTCTTGCGCCCCAGTATTTGTAACGTCGCCCCCGTCCTTTCCAGGTTGGAGACAGCATCGTCCACAAAGCCAGAGAGACCCTGGAGAGAGCCATCAAGCTGGTCAATGACACTAAGAAATGGGGAGCGCGTGTTGTGTACGGAGACACTGACAGGTAATCAGTAGTCCCACCTTTTGGAAATCCACAGAGTCAGTGTTCAACCATCAAAGCAGCAGTAGGAACACAAGTAATAAATGCTAATGATGAAACAAAACGCATGTCAGCCGAAAGCCACAACTGTCTCACTTTAATGATTCAGTACGAAATAATCCAATAGTTCTCAGTGACACATACTTGATCAGACTTTGGCGAGTGACTCACGGGGCCTTCCGCTGTATCTGTTCTGTCACGTGTAAATGCAGTGAAAGTTTATAGGCATTTGATCAAAGTTGATGGACAATGTTTCTCTGATGTTGTATGTTTAATGTTAAGATGCCGGCCATTTTATCTGCCCATAGAATTCACCTGTGTGTTTTTGTCGCAGCTGTTTACGTTCCTCCGGATGCAAACTCAAGAAATGCCCCCACAGGAACACACTACTGTTTTTATTTTGTATGTGTAGCATTAAGGTAGCCTGGAAACCAGCGCAGTCTGCTTGCTCATGTTTGATATGCTCCGGCAGACACGTCTGGCCCCGCTCACCTTCAGAGCCGTTCAGAAACTGGACGGACCAATTACAGCCGTTTATCTCACATGGGGCAGGTTTAAGGTCCTGTTTACACAAATATGCTCGCGGGTGAAAACGACAAAATATTTGATCAGATGTGCCTTTCGTTTAGACGGCGACGGCGTTTTTGGGGCTAAAAAACGCAAAAAAGTGAAACCACCCTCCAGAGTGGAAATCGTAAAAATGCTTCACCCTCGCGTTCCCGTCTAAAGGGTAAAAACGCACTGTGTGTGTCTGTCTGTCTGTCTGTCTGTCTTTGTGTTAGGGCTTTTACTCCGAACTTCGTTATTTCGAATATAATTCGAATATTAAAAAAGATTATGATATTCAAACGAATATTAGGCAGCCCCTAATATTCAAACCTGTTATGGGCATTATTTTTTGTAAATGTGTTTGCTTGTAAACATTTTCAATTCAGATTCCGAGGCTCTTTCACGCATTTCAAAATGTAACTCTCGCTCGGCCGTGGCTTGGTAGCGTTGCATTTCCCCCGAGTCATTTCCTGGTTCTCCTCCATAAACAACATGAAATCAAGGAGAGGGTTAACTTTTCCTGCTCCAGATTTCTCACCGTGGTCAGAAAGAACAGGGGAGACACTTAGTTTCTCTCACTATGACTCTAGAGTCGGTACTCAGTCCGAAGCTAATCGCTGTCACTCTCTCACTCTATTACACACACACACACACACACCGGCTCGACACACACACACACACACACACACACGCGCCGGCTCGACGCACACACCAGTACACAAGTCTAACCACTTACGTAGGTTATGGTGAGAGATCCGAACTTCCTGTCGTAAGCATACTGTTTTTGGATTTAATCCAGGTCTGACTTTTAATGAAAACCAGTGGTGGCAGTGTGTTTTTCTTCTGAAAACATCATTGTCTGCCTATTGACATTGACTGATACACTGCCCTCTGGTGGACAGAACATTTACAACTTAAGTTTGATACCAATATAAGTCTTACTGAAGGCATTTAATGGTCAAAATATTATTAATAAATATTAGAATATATTTGAATATTAATAAACAAACAAACTTCGAATATGATTTTTGGTCAAAAGTCAATGCCCTACTGTGTGTGCATTGTTTGGAGCAATAACTCCACCTCCTCGTCTGTCTAGACAAAATTGTCAGCTTTTGTTGTTCGCTTCGTGCTACTAGAGAGAGAGGGAGAGAGGAAGAGGAGAGGGAGAGAGGAGGAGGAGGAGGAGAGGAGGAGGAGAGGGAGGGAGAGAGGAGGAGGAGAGGGAGAGAGGAGGAGGAGGAGAGGGAGAGAGGAGGAGGAGAGGGAGAGAGGAGGAGGAGAGGATGAGAGGGAGAGAGGAGGGGGAGGGGGAGAGGGAGAGAGGAGGAGGAGAGGATGAGAGGGAGAGAGGAGGGGGAGGAGGAGGAGGGGGAGACAGGAGGAAGGTGCGCTGACTTGGTGTTGTGTGGCAGTGCTTCACACTACCACCTAGCCGCCTGGTGTGCATACTACATCACATTTCACACACTTTTGCGTCACCATATGCACGCAGATTTTCCCCCCCATAACGCTCGTCTAAACACGGAATAAAAAGTGAGAACGCAACGCCACTTTTGCGTTCTCTCTTCAGATCATTTCCATCTAAACATAGCCTAAGACGATGGCTGACAGAGGAGCGCCATGCTTGAACGTAGTCTGCATCCCCGCTTCATTCACTTGCCTTCTTTCCTCGCGTCTTAGTCCGTCCCACCGAGGAAGCATTGGAGAGGAAACCATGCGAGGAGAGAGGAAACGAGGAAATGTGTTGTAGTGTCTGAAGGGACACATGAATCCGTCAGCTGTTTGGGCGGAGTAAGCAACGGCTTTCAGCTGCACGGCTTCCAGGAAGGCTGCTCTCTGTCGTCGCTCATGAGCTGCAACTCATGTACCTTAAATTGCATCCCCGACTCCTCCACTTGCCTCCCTTCCTCACGGAAGGAGAGAGGCAACGAGCTAACGTGTTTTTAGAGGTATGTGACGTCCTTTCCTCTGAAGCGTCACGCGAATTTGTCAGCTGCTCTCGCGTTTCCTCGGCTATAGCTCCTCGCTGATCCCTCTGGGATGCTCGCTCCTTGGGGCAGGAATAAGAGCTTTGAGACGGCCTTCACGGAGGAGGGACAGCCGAGGAGCGAGGAGATATCAAATAAAGGACATGGGATGTACCTATGGCTCCTCAGAGATCCCTCCTCGGTCCTAGGGGCAGGATTAAGAGCTCTGAGACGGCCTTCACGAACAGGTCAGAACAGGCCGGAACAACTGGCAGTTGAAGCGAGGAGCTCTCAAAAAAAAGAGAAGTGAGATCCAGCCATAGTCAGCACACCGCACCAGGCTCACCAAACTCAGATCAAACTGTCAAAGTCGGCGGTTCTGATCAAATATGAATGAAGATTCTGTTACTGTTTCGCATATTTCTCGCCTCAAATGTTCTTTACTGTTTAGCTGTCATTTGAGAAAGAGTGTGACAATTGCATGTGTGGTTCAGAGCTATGTTGTTTTGTTGCTCTGATTGGTTGCAGCTCCATTCAAGTTGCGTCCAGTTTTCTGTAGTGGGGGTCTGTATCTAAAATGCAAACATGCTAAACTAAGATGTTGAACATGGTAAACAACCTGCCTAACATCAGTATGTAAGCACTGCCATTGTTAGCATTTAGCTCAGTAGTAATAGTAGTAGTAGTAGTAGTAGTAGTACGACGACCTCTCTCAGCCTTTGACTTAAACGATATATCATACATTTGCAAAAAATCTGTACCATATATTGTTATGAGATTGCAGCTATATAGGAATGTTTGCATATCTATGCATATACAGTATATCCTGGGTGGTTATGGGTTTTTACTCATACAGTAAAGCCTACAAATAAAAAGGGGTGCTACTATTTCTTTGTGTTGACGTCACACTCTCTCCCTCGAGTCCAAGGTACGAGTATTTAGTTGAGTTTATAGTCCAATTCCAAAAAAAAGGGATACATTCAGACCCTAAACAAGAGTATGGCCTGCTTCCCTCAGCTTGGGGGTATTTTTATGCCTTTATTTGACAGCGTACCACAGAGAGATGGTAGTAAATGAGGGGGCAGAGAGACGGGCCACCACAGCTGATGAACGTTTTGAGCACTGATAGGAAGTGACTGAAGTGATGGTGACCTACAGCACAGACGGACTGTAGGATTAAGTGCTGCGTTTGTGTGTGTGTGTGTGTGTGTGTGTGTGTGTGTGTGTGTGTGTTTGCAGTATGTTTGTTTTGCTGAAGGGAGCCACCAAAGAGCAGGCCTTCAAGATCGGCAACGAGATCGCTGAGGCAGTGACTGCAACCAACCCCAAGCCGGTCAAGCTCAAGTTTGAGAAGGTAGTGCTTCCTGATGCACAGAGACACACACACACACACAGAGACACACACACACACACACTCTCACACACACACACACTCACTCACTCTCTCACACACACACACACACACACACACACACTCACTCACAAGCAGCAGCATATCTGTGCATTTTGATTTGTGCCAATTTTCTTTCTCAATCTGCACATGAAGGCACATTTAGAGGTAATTTTTTGTGTGTGTGTGTGTGTTCGTTCCCAGGTGTACCTGCCCTGTGTGTTACAGACAAAGAAGCGCTACGTGGGCTACATGTACGAGAGCCTTGACCAGAAGGAGCCCGTGTTTGATGCCAAAGGGATCGAGACAGTGCGCCGTGATAGCTGCCCCGCTGTTTCCAAGGTAACAGGCAAACCGACACCCCCCCCCCCCCCTTTCACTGTGCTCTACGCCAGTCACTGCCGTGCCAGTACTCTTCCCGCTCTCATTTACTCTGACTGCCTCCCACGTGTCAGTCAGGCTAAAGGGCACTGCCTGTTCAGGGACATACTCATTTGTATTCACATACAGTATATTCAAATATCATGGGATTCAACAGCAAGTCACTCTCGTATTTGGGCTTTTGGTATATTTGGTATGAATCCTGCCTCCTTTTTTGGTCCTCTCAGGTTTATTCTCTTCTCATCTGTCATGTCATGAATGTGTGTTCTCCAGATTCTGCAGCGGTCCATTAAGCTGCTGTTTGAGACTCGGGACATCAGCCAGGTGAAGCAGTTCGTGCAGCATCAGTGCGTGAAGGTTCTGGACGGCCGAGCCAGCATGCAGGACCTGACCTTCGCCAAAGAGTACCGGGGCAGCACATCGTACCGGCCCGGGGCCTGTGTGCCTGCCCTGGAGCTCACCAGGTGTGTGTGTGTGTGTGTGTGTGTGTGTGTGTGTGTGTGAAAGCACAGTTTCAGTGGCCATTTGCAGAAAAGCCACATGCAGACAAACGTCACACTAGAAGACGTGTTTGCATGTATGTGTGTGTGTGTGTGTGTGTGTGTGTGTGTGTGTGTGTGCGCGCAGAGAGCAGCAGAGCTTGCTGTAAGCTACAGTTACAGTAGTCAGTGGGAATCCAATTACTGCCTCCCCACAGTGCTTATTGTCTGGCTGCACCACCCTGTATGTACAGTACCTGAGTCTGTTGCTAGGCAACCCAGCTCTTAATGGGTGAAAAAAAATCTGATTTCAGAGGCATGGGTAAAAGGGAAATATTCAGCCTCATTCATGAGCACTCGTTGGTTTATCTCTTATATTTATCAGCTTGATTCTCGATGTTGCTGACTTGATCATGAAATGATTTAGTACGATATTTAACAGCATTACAGCGCAAACAGAAAACTCTGAGCCCAACAGTTATGTCAAGTTTGTTCTCTTTTCGTTTGCCTCAGGCGTATGATGGCGTACGACCGTCGCCTGGAGCCACGCGTGGGCGAGCGGGTGCCCTACGTGATCGTGTACGGGATGCCCGGCGTGCCCCTCATCCAGCTGGTGCGTCGGCCCATGGAGGTGCTGCAGGACCCCGGCCTCCGCATCAACGCCACCTACTACATCACCAAGCAGATCCTGCCGCCGCTGGCCCGCATGTTCCAGCTGATCGGAGTGGATGTGTTCAGCTGGTACCAGGAGCTCCCCAGGGTGAGACGCACGCACACCCGTTTGTATTTCATGTTTTCAGGAAATGAGCAGCCAGTGTGATTTTGACCTGCAGTGTAGTAGCAATGCAAATGAGTGATGGTGATAACGAGTCATCTATATATGAAAACCTTCGGTGTAAAAGGATCAATGGACACACAGAAAAACCTAAATGGGCTTGAGTTTGGAAAATGAATTACTGTCTATGTTTGACTGATCAGCTTACTGATTGATTATTGTATTGGTCTGTTGCTTCCCCTCCTGTCAAAATAAAAGCAAACTTTCATTCAGTGTGTTTAGAGGCGCGAGAACAAAGGATGAAGGGAAAATCTCTGTGCTTCCTGCTGAGGATGGGATGAGACTGAAGTCAGGTTCCACTCTGGCCGAGCACACATGCCATCTGCTGGCGGAGCTGAGAGCAGAGCTGACCAAATTCTGAATGAACAATGATAGAACAAGGGCTGGGTTCAAATAATTGATTCTCCAATTAAAACCTATATATGTTTGAGTGATCTGACATCGATTGATAAAATCCGAAATCCGATCTTTTAAGATATGCCTTTTCACCATGGATGTAGAGGGGCATCACATGACACACAACACAGGGCCTTCAAGCAGGGGAGCGAGCCGAGTTCGTGTTCCGGAAGAAGTTAAAAGGGCAAACACAAGACTTTCACCCAGGAAATAGGTGCTCGTGTCCCCGGAGTAACTACTCCCAGGGGCCGCTGTAATGACCGTCACCTCACGGTGCCCTGTACCCGGTGCCCTGTACCCGGCTCGTCACCTTTTCTCGGCTACATTTAACTGTAAAGACCAGAGGTACTGTCAATTTGTCAGAGAGAGAGCTTTTTTCATTGTTTACAATGGTGTGGCTGTTTTCCACTCTTCTACTCACTGGCTGTAGTCAACAGTTGCAATGACCGTCATGTTAGTCCTGTTAGGAAAAAGCGTTTTGAACAACCTTTTGGGGAGTCAATTCTTAATGTAAACATTAACCTGGTGCGTTCTGGAAACTGTGTTTCGTCACCGTATGAATACTCTTCATATCTCCGCACTCAGATCCAGAAGGCGTCCAACTCCTCGGCGGTGGGCGGAGAGGAAGTGGGGAGGAAGGGAACCATTTCCCAGTACTTCACCACGCTCCATTGCCCCGTGTGTGACGAGCTGACCCAGCTGGGCGTGTGCTCGCAGTGCCGCGCCGAGCCTCAGCGAGTCGCCGTGACGCTCTACCAGGACATGAGACAGTGGGAGAGTCAGCAAGACCAGCTGGTGAAGGTGAGAGACAGGCGGGGGGGGCAGGGCAGCAGCAGCAAATACCTGTCAGATCCAGCACTCAGCTTTTCTACAGTGTAAATCAAGAAAATGGTAAATGTAGCCTTGCCTCAAGAGTCTAATATTTGTGTGTGTGTGCATCTGTCTGTGTGTCCAGATCTGTAGGAACTGTAGCGGCTGTGCAGAGCGCCAGGTGTCCTGCGTGTCTCTGGACTGTCCCACCCTCTACAAGCTGTCCCGGGTCAACAGACAACTCTCCAAGGCCCCCTACCTCCGACAGCTGCTGGAGCAGTTTTGATTGGCTCCTGAACCTCGGAGCTCCCCGCTGATTTGGTGCTAATCGCTGTCCCCCACCCCTCATCTCAGTGTTTGATTGTCCACTCAGTTGTAATAGTAATAAAAATGGTGCATTGATTGAACCCCGCTGGGTTTTCATTCTGTCTTGTAACTGTTAAACAAGTGTTTCTCTGTGCAGACTGTCTGCTTTGAGCCTCCTGTGGGGAGTGCTGCCCCACCCCTTACCCCCCCACCCAGGGCTCGTGTGTGTCTTCATGCTTGTTTGCTGCCATCTCCATAAGCTGCTATGGGCTGAGTGAAGCTGATGTCTTTGGAGACACAGCCGCGGACGGCCTGTCCTGGAACTGAGCGCAGTCCGATCAAGGATGACTTGTTGTATCTTGTACGCGCTGTAGCAGTTTAAAGTCAAATCTCAAGACAAACCACTAATTGACTTTTCTTCGTTTTTATATCGACTGCCGTCTTTTTGTAAAATAGTTCCTTGTATAGCTCCTTCTATAATCTCACTGTGCATTAGCATTAAAAGAACTACAGCTCCGGCCATGAATGCAATCAAATCTGTTTTATGAATTCTGTTAAAGGATGCCATTTTTCACGTTTCTTTTAAACTTGATTGTATTGATGTTCATTATCTACAGAGTGTGGGAACTGGAAACTATTTAAGTTTCTCTAAAAATCTGGGACTGTTGCAATACTGTATTTTGATAATTTATGTCATAAAGTCTATTGTTTCCCTGTGCATATGTGTGTGCAAAGAAGTCTGTCATCAAACCACGTCAAGATCCAATCTTCAAATTCTCCATACAGCCGTACACAGAATCTGTGTATTTGTATAAATGTAAAAAATAACGGTGTTTTTTTGTTTGTTTTTAATGGACATTGCTGTGGGTGGAGGTTTGAGATTGATATAATAAAAAGTCAACGTATTAAAATGCCTTCTGTCAATGATTGCGTTTTAAAAGGAAATTGTAATGATTCACAGTGACAACGTGATTTACAGCTCCACAAGCCACAGCACATCACAGTACATGACAAAAACAAAGAAACCAAAATCTGTTCTTTACAAAAGTGCATCAAAAACAACTTCTTTCAAATCTTACAACTATCATCTCACACACACACGTCCTGCTGTTGATCATTGCAATAGTGCAAATTACATTTACATTTTTAAAAACATCCGTTTTTGGCAGCAGGGTGGGCTGATGAAGAGCGTGAGCGTCCCTGGTTCATCTCATCCACTTTGCTCATGTGAATTCTACCAGCAGGGACCTGTTCTCTAGCTCGCTCTGACCTTTGACCTCCCTGTGGAGGGGAGCAATGACGCGTTTAAAACGATCTGTAGCAGTACAGTGCAAAATCTGATCCTTCATTGTCCAGGAGGAGTCTGCGTCACCGGGCACACGGTATGGATGGTTTATAAGCCGCACAGGTTTCGGTCAGTAGTCGGTGTTGCATTCACTGCACAGTCAATCATCAACTGTTCATGAACAACAAATGAGCACAGACAGGCAGAGACATGGCTCTTTTAGTGTTCAGTGAGAGAGCATCAGGGGAGGGGAGGTTTCAGTCCCTCTTCTCTCTGTCCAGAGAGAGCAGTAGTTTGCGTCTGGGGGAGTCTCCCACCAGGGGGATGGTGTCTGAGAACGAGGCTCCGCCTGCAGGCCCCGTCGCCTGGCTGTTGGAGGCAGCGGCGCTCCCTGTTAGACTGGTGACGTCAGGAGGAGTGGAAGCCTTGCTGGGTGAACTGATGAGACTGGTCGTGTCATCCATTTCAATGACCTCAAAGTCTGCGTCGTTCCACTGATCGGCCTCGTTGTCCTGATCCTCCTCCTCCTCCTCCTCCTCTTCGTTGGCGCCTGAATCCAGCAGCGCCTGGCGGTATTCGCTGTCGTCTGCGTCCGGCCGGCCCCTGACGCGGGGCTTCCTGGTCTGGCCGCTGGGGGCCGATGCTAGCTTGTACATGACCGGGAAGAGGATGGAGGTGAAGGTGGCGGTGGCGAGCGACAGGTACATGAGCAAGGGCTGGTCGGGGAACTTCCCCAGCAGGAAGCCTACAAGAGCGGGAAGCACCATCTCCCCCAGCGCTGCCCCCACCACGAAAGCTGCCGCCGTGTGGGCGGTCACTGTGGTGTACTGCTCCAGCCAGGAGATGCCGCTGGGGAAGGTGGTGGCCATGGAGGCGCCGTACAGACCCGTGCAAACCCACAGGGCCACGGTCTCCCTGCTGAAGAGGCAGAGCAGCAGAGAGGACACGGTGGAGCCCACCAGGCTGAGCAGGATCATGGTGCCCGGGTACATGCAGGCTGCAAAGAAGATGGCCAACCCCCTGCAAGCAGCGAACGTCCCCCAGAACAACGAGTTGAGCCCTGCAGCCTCGGCCTGGGGCATGCGGGCGTAGTCCTTGGCGAAGGTGAAGATGAAGGAGCCGTACGCGACCTCCGCACCCACGTAAGCGAAGAAGAAGAAGAAGAGCAGGGCAACGAGAGCCATGTGATGTCTGGCCACCAGGGGCTTTCCTGAGGATGTGCGGGCTTTGTCACGTGACGCGCTGCTGCGACAGTAGAGGACGAGGAAGAGGAGGGAGACAAGAAAGACGAAAGAGCCGATCACGATGTAGGCCCACATGGATTTGAGGGTGGTGCTCCTGCTGTGGACGTAGCGGAGGGCTGCGTGAGGGTCAGGGGCTTTGGCGATTGGTTCTGTGGTGACGGGAGGTGTCGAGCTGGTCGCTATGAAAGCTGCGCTGCTGCTGTTGCCGTCGGGCCCAAACAGCAGCTTGGCGATGATCGGAGACACAAAGGCCCCGGCTGCGAAGCTGAAGTGCAGAGCCTGCATGTGAGGGCCCGCCTGTTCGCCCCATGTGTTCAGTATGAGGACATTACCACCTGAAAAACAACGACAACACAATAAACCCTCATTAACATGTACCACGGTGACCCTGTGTGAGCTATGACGCCCTGCAGCAACATCACATGCTGGGCTGAGCTCAGCCATATGGAGAAAATCAATTATCACGATCGATATTGCGACAATATTGTAGCGTTGACTATTGGTGCTTTCACAACCTATTTACACAATGAGATTTTTGATAAATAATCACCAGTAATGTGGATATGATGACTAAGTGGGTAAAGGCAAATAATAGAACAGTTACAACAGTCTGCAAAGTTCAGAAAATGACATCACTTTACTGCATTGTCGATTATCTGTTGATTATTTTTTTGATAAATAGATTAGATGTTTGGTGTCTAAAATGTCAGAAAATTGTGAAAAATGTGGATCAGTGTGTCCCAAAGCCCAAGATGACGTCCTCAAAATGTCTTTTGTCTTGTCCATAACTCAAAGATATTCAGTTTACTGTCAGAGAGGAGACTACTCTCATGTTAGTTTCTGCACTACAACGGTACAGTTACCACACTGCACATATCTGTCTATATGGTTCATACTAAATATCCATAGTTTACTCTGTTTTTCTTAAAATAATACCCTGCATATATCTATATTATTTTTTACTACTATTATAATGTTCCTGCTGCTACAGCGCACACATCTATACATGTTGTATGTACATTGTTCATATTACATAGCCATATTTATTCTGCTCTTATAAGGTAACTGCTAATACACTGCACATATTTATATTTAATTTATATTACTCTAAACCACCTTCTGTTAACCAACTGTACACTACTGTCTACACTGCACTAGATTTCTTGTCTGTCTATACTTTGTATATCACACTGCACTTTTCTGCTCTTTTTTTTCTGGTTGGACACAAACTGCATTTCATTGTCTTTGTACTTGTACTCTGCACAATGACAATAAAGTTGACTCTTATCTAATCTAAGAAACTATTCACATTGAAGAAGCTGAAATCAGAGAATTTTTACTATTTTTCATAAGAAATGACTCCAGAAACCGGTTAATGGATTATCAAAATAGTTTGCGAATGATTTAATAGTTGACAACTAATCGATTAATTGATTCATCTTTGTAGTTCTAAAACCCACTCAACACTACCTGCTCAACAGCAGACAGACACAGTTAGAGACCAGCGGGTGAACATAGTGGAGCATTTAGCAGCTGAACAGACACATCTTTCCCTCAGCAGTTGGTGGAGACTGATCAACAGCTAAAGGAGAGAGAATACTGGACTAACAGCCATCAGACCAAACACCACTCCAAATGAATGTTGCTCTGTGTCTGCTGGGTGTGTAAACACATTCGCCACATCAACTTCATATGGCAATGTTGTGTTTACAGCTTGTTGCCCCCAAGTGGCCAAAAAGAATCAATTCATCCAGGTTTAAAACAATCTGGAGGATGTTTTTTTACATAACGTAGATTATCAGCTGCTAGCTCAGCAGCTACACAATTGACCCACCAAAGCTGCTCTGCTTAGGCAACTGACTCTCATGTCGCTCCTCGACTCCTCGGTCCTCGGCTGAACCACAAGTTGTCCCTCCTTGCTGAAGGCCGTCTCAAAGCTCTTATTTCTGCCCTGAGGAGCGAGCATGGACGAGGGATCATCGTGGCGCTATAGGCAAGGATACAGAGAGCAGTCTTCCTGGAAGCCGTGCAGCTGAAGGAGTTGCTAACTCTTCCCAAACAGCTGACTAATTCATGTGACGCTTCAGAGGAAAGGACGTCTCGTCTAGTTCTCAGATTTGCTCATTGCCTCTCTCCTCTCGTCTCTCCCGGGCCTCCTCAGTGGGAGGGACTAAGACGCGAGGAAGGGAGGCAAGTGGAGGAGTCAAGGAGGCAATTTAAGCGACATAAGATGCACCTCTGGTCTCTGAGTGAATTGATCCTGGATTGGCTTCAAAAGCCAAAGATATTCAGTTTAATAAGATCAGGAAATATCCATATTTGAAAGGCTGAAAACTACATTGTTTTCTGTAATTCTTTGCATAAAAAATGACTTAACGATGAATCCATTTACGAAATACTTGGCGAATATTTTTCTGTCGATTGACTAATCGTTGCAGCTGTTGCATTAAATAGTCTATTACTGTACCACTACTTATAGTGTACGTTTTCTCTCCAGGTAAGCAAGCCTCGTACTATTTGCTCATAGATGTATTGTATTTATATGACTTGTTGTCTTACCTGTATCCAGAATGCCCATAGACATCCCAATGAGGGACATGAGCCCAGTGAGGAGCAGAGCCTGCTTACAGAAAGGGATAGCACACATTCCGAATGATGTGACCAGCATAGAAACCCCTGGAAGACACACACACACACACACACACACACACACACACACACACACACACACACACACACACACAGTAATTAACTACACACATTTTGGACAAATGTGCATGTTACAATTGAGTAGGGGTGTTAATCACACGTTTTTTTACGAGACAATATTATATCGCTTCTTTGGACAATGATACAATAGTACAGAGTTACTGACATCACAAAGGCTGCCACGATACGTTGTCGAATCGATTTAATTCAGCAGCCTGCGACCGAAATGAGACTACTGTAATGGCAAAAATTACATTTAAGCATGATTCTCTATATAATTCGTATAATTTCTTTTTGTGTTTCTCTCACAATGCTGGAAGGGAATTTATCTCACTTCCACATGTAGATTGCGTACACAAAGTCTGGAGACAAATGCGTCCAGGCCTTGTTTGAACCGATAAAGGTACAAGGTCACAGTAAACTATCTTTCTGTGAAGATCCAGTGTTCCCTTGCTAGTTGGAGATGTACGGGGTATGTGACCCCAGGGTGAAAGTAGGGCAAGAGGGACGAGACGCAGTGGCTCCGAGGTGTCTATTATGATTTAGATTGTCTCTTGTGTCCAGATATGCCTGGAAGAAAATGCAAAGTCATGTTTAGACCAGAACGTAATGTGTGGTTATGACTCCCATTTCCTTGTTGTGTATATAAGCTCAGTGTTTCAGTTCACTCATTAAAGACACTTTTCCACACGGGGCTGCTGTGCCTTTTGTGAAATCGTGTTCCTCCTATATTTGCAAATATATTTAATAAAATACAAAAACCTAACTTGGTTTAGTCTTCGACTGTCTTATTTTGTTTCACCTTCCTATTTTAAAACATCTACACCTGCTGCATTCAAAAACGTACAACCACTACACTACACAAAAGCCCATTTAACACAATCAGTTATATAGATATATATATATATATATATATTTTTTTTTTTTTTTCTTTTTTCTTTTTTTTTTACAAAAAGCAACAAAATTATGATTTGACAATTTCTTTACTGAGCTCTTACAGCCAATAACAGATGTTCTGGGATATGCAATACCTAAGGAATGTAAAGCCATGTACCTCGGGAACATAAAAGATTGTGTCATGGGTAATGATAGATATTTAGCCAAGATAATATTGATCGCAAGAGACTGAACCCCCTACTATAAAACAATGGTTAGAAATTATGGAAGAGATTCACACTATGGAAAAGGTGACTTAAGAGACCAAAGCCGCCTACATGTGATAAGGCCGTTTCACATTGTACGCGGCATGCGCTGCGCTCGCCGCTAGGTTTTCGCACGGAAGCCATTGACAATAATGGGTTTCATAGCGCAGCGCTGCCGTTTGCGCGTACAATGTGAATGGCCCTATAGGCGGCAAAACCGCTTTGCGCCGGCCGTTCCACTGATTTCCTGTGGGGAGGGCGGTGGCGCCCAACTATGCACTGCGCTACCCCTGGTGTCGCACACCGCTTGGACTTGGCGCTTTGCGCTGCGCTCAAAGTTCAAATTATTTCAACTTTGACCTAGTTGCCGCCGACCTTTCGAAAGCGCAACCAATGAGATAACAGCTGTCGTTATCTAGCAACGGGAAATAGCTTTTTTGCCACCCTTGATGACGAATACCTGCGCTGCGCTTTGCTCTGCGCCCTACCTGAAGGCCGTTTCACATTGTACGCGGCATGCGCTGCGCTCGCCGTTAGGTTGTCCTATTCCCAACTATATTTGTTGTGCTTGCCGCCACGCTCAGCGCAAATTTACGTCATACATGCGCCAATATTTGAATGCACGTCACGTCTGCGTCCAGTGTTTACATCAGACGTGCAGTAGGCTACATGCAACATTGTGTAGGATACACAGTAGTGATTTGGTGGAGACGATGTTTCTGTCTTTGAAACATAGGAAAGCCTTGCTCCGTTTGTGGATCCACGTGTGTTCGGTGTTTACTTTTTTTCTTTTTATTCAGACACATCACAGCGCACCGCGGCCGCTCTTGCGCATGCCGCGGTCAAAGTTGAACCATGTTGAACTTTGACCGCGGCACGCGCAAGAGCAGCCAGCCGCAAAATGCCGCTTGCGCTGCGCTTTGCTCAGCGCAGCGGCAGACCAGTTATTGCGCGCGCAAGCCATTGACAATAAAGGGCCATTCACATTGTACGCGCAAACGGCAGCGCTGCGCTATGAAACCCATTATTGTCAATGTCAATGTCAATGTTGTTGTTATTGTCAATCATGCTAGTTTGCTAACTTTCCTGTTCATCACACATTACTAGCTAGTGTGTGATACGTTTTTTGGGCTTTAATCGTTACTGTGCTGGAGAGGATGCTCATTTTACTTGCACAGTGTGATAATTGTACATTTTATTTCAGTATGTGTTACTATTTGTTATTTTTAATATAATATTATATATTTAATATTAGAGATGCACCGATTACAATTTTTAGGCCGATTCCGATTTCATTTGTTCTAACCACTTTACAGCACACACAAATATTTATTTTCTATCTTTTCTTTAATAGAAAATTTTACATTTTACATAGAACATTTTTTAAATAGATAATCGATCACTATAAAATAGAACTATATAAATGCAGTATATACAGTATATGCAGTATAAAGATATTTCTCGAAACACACACACAGGCCTGTTTGAACGTCAACAGTAACGTTACCTGAAAACAGCGTGTAGTTCCTTTTTTAGCAAGTTTGCTTTATGTGTCATTGTTCATAAATATGAACAATATACCATTGCTGTCAACGGGCTTATCTGCTAACGTTAGTTACCGGCGGTTACCTCGGAACAATCCAGCAAATAGACGGTACCCTAGACTGCATTACCTGAAACAGATGATTTACCGTCACCGCTCATTTTACACACAGTTTAGCAACAAAAATAAACGCTGAGGGAAGATTACTACATTTTTAATGTTGGTTTGGAGCGGTATGCACCCCCACTAACCTGGAAAGCGTTTTGAACAGTAACGTCAATACAGCGTGTCGGAGGAATACGGCGTCTAATTTTTTTTATTTTTTTTTTTATACAGCGTCTCCTACAGCGGCCAGCGGCGAGTCAGGCAGAGGGACCGTCACCGCAGCGTTCGCTAATGTTAGCTTCTTGTCTCATCTGGGGTCTGATAAACCGTAAATTCAACAAAGTCAGCGTGCCCAACGCTATTTTCTGATAAACTGTAGCTACCATATTTCACGGGACCCGCGTGAGTGCAGTTTTCATGTTCCAGTTGTTCAGCCTCAGAGGGGAGAGAGCAGAGCTGTTCGCCTGAGATCAGTAGAGCAGACGGCTCTGCAGAGCAGTGGCTACAGCTACAGCCTTGGCTAAACATTTGACATAATAATAATAATAATAAACAATATGATATTTGACGATTATTGACGAATGACGATGGAGATTTGTAATTGTTGTACTTGTGATCTCTCTTTTTTTATTTATTTTGAGTAATGTTTAACTAATGCATTGCATGACACCATGTTGGGTCTTATACACCATCAGGACCATAGTACGGTCTGTTGTATGGTACTGTACCGTATCTGTTGTTTGTACATGATGTTTGTTTAGTTGTTTTTACTATGGCTGGAGCAAGACAAATTCCCCACGATGTGGGACAATAAAGTTAATCTTGAATCTTGAATTAAGGAAATGACGGAATAGTAACTTGATTGATCTGCAAATGTTTTTTGGATTTGGAAGATGTTTTCTGTTATAGGGTTGTATGGTTGGATATTGCAAAACGATAGATTGAAAACACTTTGATAAGGGTTATTTTGTAATTAAAGATGTAAAAGGTACGGACATTTCAAAAAGGGTTAGGACCTGAAAAGCATTTAGCTTCTTCCTACTCCCTTTCAGACAAGAGTATTTATTTATTTTGCTTAGTCTTGCTTTTTCTTGTTTTACAGTGAACTACTTTTGTGTCTCGAATTTTTAAGTTTTTTGTTTGTTGTTTTGTATGTTGTTTGAAATAAACTATTCATTCATTCAAAGTCTAGTCTATATCCACCACGTTTCATTTCCGGGATTGCTCCGCTGCAGACGGAAATTCCGCCGGATTTCACTCTTTCCGGCCAGATGTCCTTTACCTTCCGCTTCCTTTGTGTTGGTGTTCTAACCTCTGGTGGATTTGTGAGGACTATGGTTAACTGCTCCTCAGATCTCTGCAGGGTAAATCCAGACAGCTAGCTAGACTATCTGTCCAATCTGAGTTTTCTGTCGTACCACTAAGGCCATGTTCACACTTGGCGTCGTTTTTTGACAAGAAAAGTAAGACAAGAAAGTTGGCTAGGGCGCTTTTGTAGTAAAAAAAAAAAGCTGGCAGCGTTTTACTACAGTAAAACTACAGTATCCTAGCTAGAACGGTGCTAACGTTAAATAAAACAAAGTGGTGGAGTGAGCTAGAGAAATAACAGCGAGAGGAGAGAGAGAGGTGCTAACGCTAACGTTAGACAAAACAAAGTGGTGGAGTGAGCTAGAGAAATAACAGAGAGAAGAGAGAGAGAGGTGCTAACGTTAGACAAAACAAAGTGGTGGAGTGAGCTAGAGAAATAACAGAGAGAGGAGAGAGAGGTGCTAACGCTAACGTTAGACAAAACAAAGTGGTGGAGTGAGCTAGAGAAATAACAGAGAGAGGAGAGAGAGAGGTGCTAACGCTAACGTTAGACAAAACAAAGTGGTGGAGTGAGCTAGAGAAATAACAGAGAGAGGTGCTAACGTTAGACAAAACAAAGTGGTGGAGCGAGCTAGAGAAAGAACAGAGAGAGAGAGAGAGTGGTGCTAACGTTAGCTAAAACAGCGGTGGAGCGAGCTAGAGAAAGAACAGAGAGAGAGAGAGAGAGAGAGAGAGAGAGAGAGAGAAAGGTGCTAATGCTAACGTTAAATAAAACAGCGGTGGAGCGAGCTAGAGAAAGAACAGAGAGAGAGAGAGAGAGAGAGAGAGAGAGAGAGAGAGAGAGAGAGAGAGAGAGCGGTGCTAACGTTAGATAAAACAAAGTGGTGGAGCGAGCTAGAGAAAGAACAGAGAGAGAGAGAGATGTGCTAACGTTAGAAAAAACAAAGTGAGTTCCCTGTATACGGAGCACCTGGTCATATCTTATAACTCGCTGTGCTCCGACTCCATTTTTTCTTGTTGTTATGGAAACGGCAGGTCTGGCTACTCCGCTTGTCATTGGTTGGCTGTCAAAAAAGCGCTTGACTAGGGCGTTTTTTTTTTTTAGAAAAGTTTAACTTTTTTCAACTTCAAAAAGATGCCCCGAGCTGCAGAAAAAGAATCGGCGGTAGCGTTTAAAAAAGCCCTCAGGACTTTTTTGAAAACACGGTTTACTCCGTAGGATTATAATGTAAAACAGACGCTGGCAGCTTCAAAAAACACACCAAGTGTGAACATAGCCTAAAACTACTTTTGAACATACACGTTCCACCAAAACAAGTTCCTTCCCGAGGTTATTTTGCAGAGGCACCGTGGCTCCGTCCGGTGCTTAGCACCGCCCAATACGATTGTGATTGGTTTAAAGAAATGCTCTGGTTTGAGCACGCTTCTCTCCCATCCCATATGGTATGTGTGGATGAAGGGTTACCTAACAGGAGGTGGGGGTTCATGAAGTCGAAGAGGATGCCTGCCAAGAGGGAACCACCAATGTAGCCCGAAGAGCGGCCGACGAAGATGTAAGAAATGTTGCTGATGTCCTTCTTCACATTCACAGCCAGGTCCTCGAACGTGGGGCCAAGAACAGAGATACACATCCCCTAGGAAAATAAAAGAGAGGAACAGTTACAACGAGGGAGTAAAGTTACTGGTTGACCCGTCTTCTCCACGTTAAAAGAAATATCTACCCTATCTATATAATTGATTTCATCTTAAAGCACTAAATAACTTTTCCGCTTCAGTCCCCCTACAGGTTGGAAGCGGAATTGTCCATTATCGTTACCATTACCATTATTCTTATGTCTCATTCGAACTACAGATCCGCTACCCAATCTGGCAAACTTGCACCAAAATAATGTACCTTAAAGTAATGTTTCCAAACTCGTTTCAGTGGTTCATCAACTCGTAACAGGGTGAACGGCACTTCTGCATTCGCTTTGCGGCCCTCTATCGGCTATAACCAGGGTTCAAAATTAGCACCATTTACCAGCCAAATGCTGGTAAAATATGCAATTGGCTGGTAGATTTGCTTCACTCACCAGCCAAAAAACAATGGTAATCTTTTGAGCGGCTGGTAAAATTTCAACATTCACTAGCCATTTGGCTGGTGAACGAAAAAGTTAATTTTCAACCCTGGCTATAACCACACTATGCTAAGTTTGCCAAATCAGGTAGCGGATCTGTAGTTCGAATGAGACATAATGGGACATTACGACAGCAGTAATGGACAATTCCGCTTCCAACCTGTAGGGGGACCGAAGCGGGAAAAGTTCTTTAGTGTTGCTTTAAATGCATAATGCAACATGTATTGGCCTGCATTTCATTCTAGTGTATTAACATATCTGCCTCTTGATTAATGGGTTTCTCCTTGTACTGTATAATCATTGACTGGACTGACAATGAAATCTGACTTTTACTATTAATGTTTTACACTGCTGAGAAAGTCTATTTGACTCCATCGTAACGACATTTGATTACTTATGCAGAAGAAAAGGTACAAAGGCAGTGTTCTAATTCAATGGTAATGTATTTTAAACTGTTTCTTTAACAACCATGCCTTTGTTTAAGTATGGGCCAGCTCCTTTATCTCATAACTGAATGAAGAAATAAAATAGCAAAGCCTGTGTGTGTGTGTGTGTGTGTGTGTGTGTGTGTGTGTGTGTGTGTGTGTGTGTGTGTGTTTTACCACTCCCTGTGTAAGCAGAGGATGAAACGTTCCAGAATAAGCAGACACTTTACGTGTGCTGATGGATTTCAGTGATCTGATGCATGCTGAAGAGCAAGTTTTGCAACTATGTAAATCCTGTCTGTGGAGGATACTTAAGCATTCACTTTAACATCTAACATTACAACTGGCCTACTGTTGGGTGATAGCCTGACTCTCAGGGAGTAGTAAACCCAGCTTTATTTATTTATAAAGATATCAATGACTGCCTTTTTTTAAATGTGCCTTTGTCTACTAGTGAAAGGATGGATGTAGGCCTGTAACAATTATGACATATTTGTCTAACCGCAATATTTTTAAAGTATAAAAAATACAATGTTTTATGATAAGAGGCATAGTTGACTTCATAGGCTGTGTTATTACATTATCTGGGTCACATGCCAGTGATATCCTAACCAAAAGATGTATCCTGGGATTCATTCAAAACTGTTATTTGTTTGAAAAAGAAATAATTACATTTAAAATTTATAATTTAATTGTACAGCAAAATGTGTAATCGTTACAGCTCTAGGTGGATGCCCATAAGAATGTTGCCCATGATAAATGTAGTAAATAACTCTTACCTCAGATATAATCAGGGTTCAAAATTAGCACCATCTATTAGACATATGCTGGTAAAATATGCAAGTGGCTGGTAGATTTGCTTCACTCACCAGCCAAAAAAACAACAGTAATCTATTGAGTGGCTGGTGAAATTTGAACATTCACTAGCCATTTGGCTGGTGGACGAAAAAGTTAATTTTGAACCCTGGATATATTACAACCATGACCTACACCACACGCAAAACTGAATGTTTGCAGACACTTTTTTCAGCATGCTAAACTCATATACTGGGGTTATGAACTCATTTTGTAAACAGCTTCTGCTACAGGTAACATAACATTAGAATGACGTTGGTTGGTTTTTGTAACGTTAGTAAAAGAAGAGAAGGCCTGAGGAAACTCACTGATACGTGTTTCTACATCATAAGCACACAGGTTTTAGCTAAATGTACCAAGCCCAGGAAAGATGCACAGAGGGCGAGGGTGACCATCCAGCGGCCGCACGCTCCATGTCCGCCCCTTCTTCCGCCGACCACTTCCACTCGGTCGCGGTCGTCGCATCCTGGTTTCGTCGCTCTCTTGACCGCCTTCAGCGCACTCTTCAGCCCTCTCCTGGTGTCCTTCCTTTTGTCGAACAGGGTGTCCTCCTGGTCGTCGTTGTCGTCCTCCATGCTGAAACGAACGTGCTTCTTTTTAACGGCGGCGTCTCGTGCGGCGGACGAAGACATACTACCTGTCGGTTCTTACTACGACTGCTGACGCTGATGTTGTGCTGTCAGAGCGCCGTTAGAGTGCGGGTAAAAAAAGAGCTGATAGCGGCCTGACTGCTTCCTGTTTGTATGTTTCTCGGGGCTAAGAAGTCGTTGAAATTAAGTCAGTCATCTTTAAACCAGCTGGACCGACGGCTCAGAGAACGACAGACAGGCAGCAGCCAGCCGCGGCGGAATCCCTCCATATGTCAGCGAATGTATGTAGCCTCCTGTACGGATTGGCTGCTGGATGTTTGCGAAGATCGTCTAATGACATAGAGGCTCACTCTTATGTGACGCACCGCCAAATGACGCAAAGAATCAGAATCAGAAAGAGATGTATTGCCACGTAAGTAGTACTTGGTAGGAATTTGCCTTGGTTTATGGTGCATACATAAAAACAAAATAAAATAAACCAACAATAAATACAGAAACAAATAACACATACATACATATAACTATTTAACATTAAGAAAGAAAAAAGAGGCTGTATGGGTTAATGCCGGATGTACAAAAATGTAGAGGGATGTGCAAAAGTTCAGGATATAGGACAGAGGACAGGATGTGAGATTAATGGCGTGAGGTTTGCACTTTCACTGTCAGGGCCCACGTCTGAGTTGATCTGAACGCACCATATGTAGTCGAGTGTGCACGTTACTCAGGTTGCATCAGTTGATTGATAGACTCATATAGATCTAGGCAATAATAAAATAATATATAATAAAAAAAATAAAAATAAAATATATATATATATATATATATACAAAAGAATATAGGAAGGAAAACTCATTAAAATATGACAAATACAATAATAATTTATACTTAATCAATCCAGCAAGGGGAAATGTTATTATTATAGACATTACACACAGGCCTGAATTACATACACATGCTCAGTACCTCTACATGCACTAATGGAGAGATGTCAGAGTGGGGGGGCTGCCCATGGAAAGGAGCCCCGAGCAGTTTGGGGTGCGGTGCCTTGCTCAAGAGCACCTTGGCAGTGCCCAGGAGGTGAACTGGCACCTCTCCAGCTACCAGTCCACCACCATACTTTGATCCGTATGGGGACTTGAGTCTTTTTCTTTTCATGCCACTTTCTACTTCTACTCCGCTACATTTCAGAGAGAAATATTGAACTTTTTACTCCACTACATTCATCTGACTACTACTAGTTATTTGACAAATTAAGATTTTTGCACACAAAACACATGTAGTTAATAAAATACAATGTTTTATTATAAATTAAACTAACCAATAATATAACGGCCTACAAGTACAGCTGAAATGATTAGATGATTAAACAGTTGATTGACAGAACTGTTTGGATCGTTTCCAGTTTCTAAAATGGGAGGATTTTTCTGCATTGAGTACTTTTATTTTTAATACTTTAAGTACATTTTCCTGATAATACTTACATACTTTTACTTAAACCTACATTGTGTACTTTTTTTAATTGATTCTTAGCAAAACTCCCTTTGTTCTTTCATAATATGTACTCATTCATGTGTAATTACTTCCACCAACTAATCAAAGTATTCTCGTACGCGTAGAATCTGCCATTCAGAATCATTCAGAATACATACGGGTGAGTCGCTCGAATGACGGCCGCCATGTAGCGCCTCCATCTTTAAAATACATTAGCTAAAGAGAGACATACCTCCATCTTTAAAATACATTAACCAAAGAGGGACATACCTCCATCTTTAAAATACATTAGCCAAAGAGGGACATACCTCCATCTTTAAAATACATTAGCTAAAGAGGGACATACCTCCATCTTTAAAATACATTAACCAAAGAGGGATATACCTCCATCTTTAAAATACATTAGCCAAAGAGGGACATACCTCCATCTTTAAAATACATTAGCCAAAGAGAGACATACCTCCATCTTTAAAATACATTAGCTAAAGAGGGACATACCTCCATCTTTAAAATACATTAGCCAAAGAGGGACATACCTCCATCTTTAAAATACATTAGCCAAAGAGGGACATACCTCCATCTTTAAAATACATTAGCCAAAGAGAGACATACCTCCGCCTTTCACCCTCTTACACCTATTGGCACCGTGGCGAATGCCAGGGGGAGATTATTCGCCAGGGAAGAGAATTAAAACGACAACCCGACAGGCAAAGCAACAAGACCAAAGTTAATATTGGAGTGGCTAGAACAGCTGCGTGTAAACGAAGGGCTAGGAAGTAATATTCAGTTGGTTGTCATATACAATTTCACCGCTAGATTAAGAGAAATTCTTACACAATGTAGCTTTAAGTAACATTTTCAATGCAGGACTTTAACTTGTAACAGAGTCATTTTTACAGTGTGGTATTAGTACTTTTACTTAAGTAAAGGATCTGAATACTTCTTCCACCACTGCATATCACATATATCACGTCACAATATACTGACAGCCAATTCAGATGGTCGTTGACGCTGAACTCTGAGCAGAGTAAAGCTGCAGACACACTGACCAGACGGCCGACCGTCGGCAGAAAAGGCAGTTGGACTGATCAGTCTCCCCAAATTGGTCCAAAAAGTGCCTCAGAACACACCAAAGCAACCAGACGTAATAAGTCTCCATAACAGCAGGCGGCGCTAATCTGTATTGTCGCCCAAAAATGAAAACCGGCAGCTGATTGGACGAACACGTTACGTGGGTCTGGTTTCTCCGGAAATTCAAAGCCAGACTGTCATGGCGGCATGTTCAGAATACGATCTCATATTGTACATAGTTCATATAGTTCACCGAAACGTGTTTCTGAAAACATTTTAAGAGAGAAATAGGCCGTGCAGTTGCTGAATCTGTCTTCATTTCAGATCAACAAAGGTCAGTTTAAAAGGTTTTCATCAGATTTTGAGAGACTCTAGTCACGTCTCATTCCGCTCCCTGTTTCCCCGTTAGCTCTGCACCAATCAGATGGATTTTACAGAGAAAAGAGACCAAGAAACAAAAAAACAAAATAGAAATAACTCACTATGGAGAAGGACCCCTGTCAGTACTACATTATATGGGATTATTATTATTATTATCATTGGATTATTGGTAGTGATGTATTAGTGCAGTGTATATATATATGTGCAATAACTTCTAACATGAGCAAGATACTGTACACTGCTGCTGCTCTATATAAGAAGTGCCCTGAGATTGCTTCTGTTGTGGTCTATATCCACGACGTTCCACTTCCGGGATTGCTCCTTTGCCGCCGGAAAATCCGCCGGATGTCCCTCTTTTCGGCCGGATGTCCGTCCCCTTCCTCTGTCTCTGTGTTGGCGTTCTAACCTCTGGTGGATTTGTGAGGACTATGGTTAACTGCTCCTCAGATCTCTGCAGGGTAAATCCAGACAGCTAGCTAGACTATCTGTTAGAGCTGAAGATCTTTGCCCGAACAACGGGTTTGGTCTTAATTTCTATTATTTTACATGGGCTCGGGCCGGGCTCGGGCCGGGCTCGGGCTTACACTCTGGGTTGCGTGGTAAATGAGCAGTCAGGTGATAATAATAATAATACATTTTATTTGTATTGCACTTTACATTTCAGCAATCTCAAAGTGCTGCAGAGCATAAATAATACAATTTAATAAAAAAATATAAATATCAAGGTTAATAAAAATAGTTATGAGGAAAACCTATAAAATCTAGTAAAAAGCTTTCTTGAAAAGATATGTTTTGAGGTTTCGTTTAAAAACAGTAATGCGTGATGCGTTTCGATCAGCGTGAAGATGGATGCTGAGGAGGTGAAAGGGAGGCTGGCCTCTGGAGGACTCATTTATATCATATTTCTTTCTTCCAACTTCCAAGTGGCCTATAGCCTACGTTAGTCATGAATAAATGATGTTAAAAAATGATTAATTCTTGACAAAAGGCAAAAGATCTGTGTGCATGCGCACATTTGAATAATGTCGTGCTGTAAACAGGTTCGGGCTTTTTTTGTTGCACAACTAAAACTACTTTTGAACGTACACGTTCCACCAAAACAAGTTCCTTCCTGAGACTATTTAGCAGAGGCACCGTTAATCCGTCCGGTGCTTAGCGCCGCCCAAGACAATTGTGATTGGTTTAAAGAAATGCAAATAAACCAAAGCACGTTTTTTGTGTGGACTAGCCAGACCCTCCTCCGCAGCGCTGTGGAGGAAGGTCTGGCAATGTGAGACTACTTCTGTTGTGACGCTACAGTAATAAAATTGAAATTGAAAAACTAGCTCCCGTTCATATGGATGTAATGTAATGAACCATAAAATCAAACATATTATTTTTGGTGGCATCCCTCCAGAGGCCCCCTTCAAGGAACCTTGGATATCCACATGTCGGCAGGGCATTCTTTACCTCCTGGGCTGCCACACACATGGAGAATATGCATTCCCTGAGTTAAGTCCCCCCAGGCAGCACTTCCTTACAAATCCTGCTTCCTTCAGAAGTACGGGCAGCCGCCACTCTATTAAAACCAGATAAAGCATGTGAATGGTACATAGCATGGGAAGGATGCCTCAGAGAGCCTGAACTCTGGGAACAAAAGTCTGTTAATCGCCCAAATGTGGGTGAAGACATCATAAAAAAATGCAGTTCATTTGTAATGGACTGTAAGGAAGAGGCAGTTCAATGTTTCCCATGTTTGAAGTTGTAAAAGATCTATTTATGTTCAACTATTATTTCTAGTAGGGATGCACCGAATCCAGATTTTTGGGGTTCGGCCAAATACTGAATCCACTGGTTAAGATTCTGCCGAATCCGAAACCGAATACCGAATCCTGCTCCCATCCCATAAAGTCTTTAGCAGTGACTGTCCTTCCTTTGCCGTACCTGAAGTTGCTGCATTTTGGCTGCTGTCTGTAGATTCCTTCATGCACAACTCGTATTCTTTCGGATATTTCAAACCAAATGTTGTAACAGCGGTGATGTTGTGTAGTGTTTAGGGTCCTCGCCACCACGAGACAAATCGGCATTGCAAATTTGCAAACACATGTTACTGCCTAACTACACTTTTTCTGCTCATGAGTTCCATTTCCACTTGCTCACAGCCTACTGCATTGAACGCTCCACCTACGTAAACACCTTCCAGTATTCAACGGCGCCGTCATTACGTCGACCAGCGTAACGCGCGTGAGAGCGTAGGGTTCGGTTCGGTGAAAAAAAATTCAAAGGTTCGGCAGAATCCGAACCCCGTCAAAGAGCCCAATCTTCGGCCGAATCCGAATCCTGGATTCGGTGCGTCCCTAATTTCTAGTCATAGTTCTATTATCTTTGTTACTATTACTATAATTGCCAACTGCTATAATTATTATGAATCATATTTCTGTATATTTGTATCAGTGTCTCTGTTCCCCAACCGCCCACCAAGAGCCTGGGTCTGTCCGAGGTTTCTGCCTGTTTAAAGGAAGTTTTTCCTCGCCACTGTTTTTTGGGAATTTTTGGTACTTTGTAAATTACAGAATGTGGTCTAGACCTACTCTATCTGTAAAGTGTAACTTCTGTTATGATATGACACTATAAATACAATTGAATTGAACCCTTGTGACGTCTTTCCGTCGACCATGCAACTTCTTGTTTGTCGGGTCAAAATTTTAAATGAAAACTTTTTTGGTTGTCTTTGTCGTCACTTTTTCGACGTTTTTGAAGCTTATCCTGACGTTTTTGTCACTTTTTTCCACGTTTTTTTGTCTTTTTCCCACCCGTTGTTTTTGTGGATGTTTTCTGCACTTTTTTTTCCGTTTATTTTATTTTTGACGTTTGTTGTTTTTGTCACTTTTTTCATTCTTTTATCAATTCTTTGTCGAATTCTATCAAATTAAATTAAGCACCTAAATTCAGTGAAAGTAGTGAACTGGTGATTTATTTGACTTGTTAAGAAAGTGTTGTATAGAACCATCCATGTTACTTTTTTTTTGACAATTTGGTTGAAAGAAACCCAAATTTCTGATATAGAAACTTTTAGAAAATGGGTCAAATTTGACCCGAGGACAACAGGAGGGTTAAAGGTCCAGACACACAGAGCCGATAATTGGCCGTTGGACAGTCTGGTGAGGTCGGTGACTTGAGTCTGTTCGGTGTGTTCCGTGCCGTCGTCCGTCCGAGGGACCGTCGGCCTTCATTTTCGGACTCAAATGACCCATCTGATTGGTGGAGAGCCAACCCGGAAATGAGCGTGACTAGAGTCTCTCAAAATCTGACGAAAATCTTTTAAACTGACCTTTGTTGATCTGAAATGAAGACAGATTCAGCAACTGCACGGCCTATTTCTCTCTTAAAATGTTTTCAGAAACACGTTTTGGTGAACTATTTTAGTACAATATGAGATCGTATTCTGAACAAGCCGCCATGACAGTCTGGCTGTGAATTTCCTGAGAAACCAGACCCACGTGACGCGTTTGTCCAATCAGCTGCCAGTTTTCATTTTTGGGCGACAATACAGATTAGCGCCGCCTGCTGTTATGGAGACGTATTACGTCTCGTCTCTTCGGTGTGTTCTGAGGAACTTTTTTGACAAACTCGGGAAGATTGATCAGTCACACTGCCTTTTCTGCTGAGGGTCGGCCAGTGTCTCGACCTTAAAAGACAATGACAGTCTGTTCCCCCACTAAGGGTGGGAATCAGCAGGGGCCTCACGATACGATATCATCACGATACTTATGTCACGATACATTATTGGGATTTTAAACATATTGCAATATTCTGCGATATATTGCAATTTATTACCGTTTTTCCAAATTTTTCCCAATTTCAAATGATGTCCCCAAAAGGAAACTTTGTCAACATCTGTTTTATCTCAAAAGATACATTTCTCTGTTTGTTCATCTCACTTCAATTTTATTGCTGCAAAATGGGATTGTCAAGCAGACAGACTGACCAACACATATATAACAATAGATCGATACTCGGCGTCTGTGTATCGATACAGTATTGCCACAGAAAATATCGCAATACTATGCTGTATCGACTTTTTCCCCCACCCCTATTCCCCACAAGTATCTGCTGTCCTACCACCAGACTCCTCAACTCATCCTCCATACCTCACCACCACTCTCTTGTTCAGCTTAAAGAAGTCTCTTTATAACCTGAAGTTGGTTGTGCAACCTTAAATCATGTTCACTTTTATTGCACTTGCCCTG
This sequence comes from Sander lucioperca, assembly GCF_008315115.2. Taxonomy (NCBI): domain Eukaryota; kingdom Metazoa; phylum Chordata; class Actinopteri; order Perciformes; family Percidae; genus Sander; species Sander lucioperca. Next base: position 26,329,415 of record NC_050191.1, on the reverse strand, counting down.
AGCTGACACCACGTCGACAGCAATATTCTGGGCTGTTGTTTGTCGTCACTAAAGTAAATTGAACTGTGTTATGTGGCTGTATAGCTGTGCTCAGTGGCAAATCTAGACCATTTCAAATCATGTCACATGTCAAGTCATCGGACGCCACAATCTTCTGAACATAGTCATACTGAGAAATCCAGAGAGAGTTGTGTGGAGCTGATAGTCTTAATTAGCTTTGTAGCAACTCATTTGGCAATGACTGTAATGTAACGGACGTTCATTAATATCATAAAGTTACACACTAAAGCTTTAAGACTGGACTCTCTACAGCCTTGTAAGGACAGAAATGCGGCCGAGATAAAAAATATTTGCCACAGTTAGGGGGGGCCATAGGGGGGCCAGGTTTAACATTACAGGGGGCCACTGGCTGTGCTTTACATACACAGTCACAGGAGTTGATTCAATGACCTTTAGTGCTTGTGTATGGAATAAATGAAGAGATGACATACTGGAAAGATAAATTAAAGATAAACATCTTTTTTTTACTGTCTTGTACATTCTGAAATCTGATTGTGTTTACATCATATTACATTGCATATTCTGTAGTTCACCACAAATCCTGCAGCAGATAGGAAAAATAGAAAAAAATCATATTTTATAACATTTGGGTAATTCATGACTCAAAACTAAGCAATACATGAAACTAAGACAGAAATCAAGACAGAAATTATGCTTAAGTAGGATCAAAGAAGCAGAGATGCATTTCTGGCAGCAAAAACAAAAATCATACACATACAGACATTCTGAATAAAGCCAGTTATTTGATTAGACGTGAGAGGCAAAATAATGACTGCAAATTCACAATAAAATGCTATAAACATTGAGGAAGTACTATGACAGAAAATAAAAATAAACTAAAGTCATGTATGTCATTTAAAAAAAAGGTTTGAATTATAAGGCAACAGATGTGATTTAATCGTAATAAAAATATACATTTAGGGGGGGATAAAAGATGTAAACGCTGTTGAAGTTTCTCATGCTTAAAAGAAAAAGAAAAAAAGAAGGCATTTCTGGTTGTGAGCAGCGAGCGCTTCAGTACAGAGCAAAGCTTTCGACAGTTAGGATGCTTTCCTAACACTTTGCAGTGTATTTGCGTTTCTCGAGTCACCCTGCTCTGATGGGGGAACAGGGACACATGTACAACATCTGAGGTAGAGAGTGTCACAGGTCTGCAGAGGAAAAACCATCGACCCGCAGGAAAAAAAGCCAGTGTCGGTGCACTAGTTTTTCAAAAAAAGGTCTCTGAGTTTTTCCAAAAGCAGTCGATCGCTGTGGAACACTGAGTGACTTCCTAACATGTTCAGATGGTTCACTGACACTACCAGTGGTGTAGTCTACATGATACGCAGGTATACCCAGTATACCTACTAAGAAAGCTCCAGGATTTCCATATACCCACTTAAAAATGCCCAATGACACACAACAACATACTTTCCATTATATTTTTGACATATTTTGAATTGTCATTTGTGTTTTTCTTCTTCACATAGGCTAAATAAAGGTATTTCCACTGTAAATTGGTGCATGAAAGTGTATCAGAATGCAGGAAATGAAGTCGTTGATGCTCAAAACTTCCCTGGGGGAGGACACCCAGACCTCCCAATATGATATGCCCCCCCTCTCCCCTAAAGGCAGATTCTGGCCAATATATATATATGTATATACATATATATACAGTACAGTATACCCACTACAATACATTAGACTACACCACTGGACACTACGTGGAGGCTTCAGGGAGACGGATGACAGCAAGTTAAAAACAGCATTAACACACTTTCAGCCATTTTCATTTTTCTGGTAAATTTTTTTTGGTCTTCAGCAAATGAAATCGAGGCTTCAGGCAAACGCCCGTCAATTACAGCATGACATTCTCCACAAAAACGGCAAAAATAAATACAATATGAAAACATAAAACAAACACCTTTCATTTCATCAAAGGTTAATGAACTGGGGGCAGAGTTAACGATTAACCGGATTTCACTGTCTAATGGTCACATAGTCAATGATTAGTACAACTCATGTCCTAGCTTCCATTTCAAATAGCTCTCCAACGAAAATAAAGTGGTGAGGAGTTACATATGCAGTATGGGTTTTTTTTTGGTCCTTTTTAAGAGGTCATTCATCCGAGCAAGGGATGTCTTGTTGACACGGCGACGCTTATCACCTGGACCAGCTGCTGGGCAAACTTTATTTCCTTTTATATACCTTTTTTTTGGCGTTGTACATTTTTATATCACACAATGAAAGTCTATGCAAAAAATATTGGACCAAATTACAGAGAAAAAAAGGAAACAAAAAATCAAAGTCTCACCTCTGGTTCGTTTTAAAAGAAATACTGCTCAATGTCAATACTGCAGACGATTAATAGACATATACACACAAACACGTTCGTATGAATCAATATTTAGGTTCATAACTGAAAGCTGGTGTACTGTGCTGTGCTGGTTAAGTGTTTTTGTTGTTACTGGAATCATTTTGACAGTTTGGGAAATATGCTTACGAGACTTACGAGGAAGTCTTTTGCACCCCGCGAAGAAATAGTCTGGCACATAACCATGCCATAACATCATTTTTTTTGTACAGATTATACAAATGAGATCACCCACACTCAGGGTTTTCCCTACCATTATTATTAAGTCTTAGCTGCAGCACCTGAGCCGTTTTTTTTTAAGCCGAGTGAATGTGAAATGCGGCAAAAAAAAGCGCCAAAAACATTGAAAAAAAAAGCATCAAACTAACTAAAAGACTTTTCTCAGATCTAATGACTGGTTGGACTTCTTTAGCGAGCTTTGTCTTGAAGCTTTTTGAGTGTTATTTATTTATTATCTGCTCTAGCAGGTGATTCTATGGGTCCAAAATGATGTCGAATAGGGGTGGGGGAAAAAGTCGATACAGCATAGTATCGCGATATTTTCTGTGGCAATACTGTATCGATACACAGACGCCAAGTATCGATCTATTGTTATATATGTGTTGGTCAGTCTGTCTGCTTGACAATCCCATTTTGCAGCAATAAAATTGAAGTGAGATGAACAAACAGAGACATGTATCTTTTTAGATAAAACAGTTGTTGACAAAGTTTCCTTTTGGGGACATCATTTGAAATTGGGAAAAATTTTAAGTTGGAAAAAAGGTAATAAATTGCAATATATCGCAGAATATTGCAATATGTTTAAAATCGCAATATCATATCGTGACGTAAGTATCGTGATGATATCGTATCGTGAGGCCCCTGCTGATTCCCACCCCTAATGTCGAATTGCTTATTTGTTTTAATTGAAAAACATCACATTTTCTTGAGGAAAGTACATACATTTTTACATTGTAGCAAAGTGTAATTTCTTCAGTGTTGTCCCATTAAAAGATATAATGAAATATTTACTAAAATGTGAGGGGTGTACATCTTACTGTTGGCAAGAAAGCGAATAAGCGTATTTCCCGTAATGTCAAACTGTTCCTTTTAAAAGTATTAATCACAAACACTAAACACTTCTCAGGCACACGGTTCGATTATAAGCAAGCCTCTTTGTACGAATCAATCACAGCACAGTCAGTGGCCCATTCCTCCCACTCTCTGTGGATTGTGTTTGTATTAGTTAATCACTTATAATAGGTGTGTGGTACTTCGATAAACCACAATTGCATGTACGAACATGCTAGGGCTGCACAATATATCGCTCTTCTAATCCTCATCGCAATATCAATAGACACATCTCGAAAGGCTGCGACACATCAGGAAAGACACGCAGAGATTCTTTTGTGTTAGTTGATAGAAAATATCAGCAGAAATCTGCACTTTAAAATGTAGTTGTCATTCTTTTTTTCAGTGCTGCCTTTTATATTCAGTTCAGTGTTCAATGTGTTCAATAAAAGAATGTTGGAAATGATTTTTCTTTCATTTGTTTTAAATTCAACAAGCAATGTGTTGTATTTCACCAGAATACTGAAAGCAAAAGAAAGGCAGAACTGAGTACTGTTCATTTATTGCAGGTAATATCGTTATCGCAATGTGCAACAGCATTATCGCATATTTTCCATATATCGCGCAGCCCTAGAATATACACCATGTAAGCTTAGTATAAACTTAAATAATTTAAATGTAGATGTTACCTGGGGCCCCCTGCCCACAGTGGGACCTTCAAGATGATGTAATAATGCAGAGGTCTCCTTAAGGCAGTGTTGTAGTCGAGACCAAGACCAAGTCATCACCAAGACCAGAGTGTATGGAGACCAACACAAGACCAAGACGAAGGGAGGGTGAGACCGAGTCAAGACCAAGACCAGATTTGTGTTAGACAGCCAGAGCTTCTTCTCCTGTTTCCCGCATTCACTTTCTTGGGAGTGTGTGTGTAAAAGGGGGCAGGAAGAGGGGGGGTTACGCTAACAAATTTCAAATTAGATGTAAGTCAAGTCATTGGTTGCATTTGTACATTTTAACACATAGGCTTAAATCAGACATGGAATGCACAGGCAGTTTAGCGAAATCCCTGCGGTTGTGGTCTTGACCGGTCTTGAAATAAAATCCTGAGTCCTCTTTATCCGAGACCGTGTTCAAATGCGGTCGATTCCGAGACGAGACCTTCAAAAATTGGTCTTAAGATGGGTCTTGAGACCAAGACCGATCTCAAGTACTACAACACTGCCTTAAGGTCTCAATCATTTCAGTCTACACTATGTTCATACAGAATTACCAAACTAATATGCAATTTATTACCACAAACTAATTGCGACATGGTGAAGGTTGGAGCCTTTTGGCCCCTGAGGGCCTTTTTTTGGTAATCCAGTCTTGAGTACAGCTCATTGTATAAAAGATGTGATTTCCTGGATCCAGCCTGGAGGACAGAGCAGAACCATTGTGCTTAAAAGCTGCTTCGCTTCAAGTGTCTGAGCACCCTTACAGCTCAGATGATCCCAGAGCTTCAGGACTAACACTAATGAGGACCTCCGGATGTCCCTTTGAAACACTATCAACACATTACCCCCAGTATTTACAATTTTTGGCTTTAAGAAGCGTCCTGTCTGAGGGACACTGGACACAATAAAGATGGCAGGTTTAAAGGAGAAATGTTTGCTTTGCGCTGACGCAAAAACAAAAGATGTCGATTGAGGCTAAATCAAGTTATGTTCCCACACATGACTGGGTTCCTGTTGTGTACAATTCAATGACTTATTATTTATGTTATATTTCTACATCTAAAAAAAAACCATATGGTAGTGTTGAAAACTGATTGTAAAGAAAGTCCATCTGAAAGTGTTTTTTTGGTTGAGACACTGGCTCAAGCTATGAATACACCGCATTTATAGTACAGCACAGCACCTCTTCTTTTCCCTTGTGACAAATGAAATGAAATGTTCAGTTTCTCAATTTTCACTTAAAACCTCAAGTTTGTGTCTGTTGTTTTTGAGATTAGTTCAGTCAAAACAATCTAATGCATAGTTCTAATGCATAGTTCTCGGGATCACATTCATGTAAAACTGTACTTCAACCCTTTGACTCTTATCTGATATGTTTCATCACTTTGGCATTTTCTTCTACTGAAGGCAGTTGTTACAATCTTACTCCTACTGTATCGCAGTACTCAGCAGTGTCAGTCTAAACCCCGTTGCGTGTGTGTGTGTGTGTGTCTTTCAGTCGGTTCAACGGGACACTTAGAGGACAGACTCTCCAGTTTTGCTCGGCGCGTCCCCCTGAGCCTTCTCGTGATCGCGCTTCTGGCCGGTCAGCAGTTGACCCTGCTCTTTGTTCAGGGCGTCCTCCTTCTCCTTCCTCTTGCGCCGGGCCTCCACCCAGGGTATCAGACACAGCACGGCGCCTCCGAAGATCGGTGGGATACCTGCCAAGTAGAAGGCCACGTCGTAGCTACCCAGTCTGTCCCTCAGGAAGCCTGTACGCCGAGAACAGGGACAGAAAGAAATAGGGATGTTATTATCATTCCAACAGGTCAAAAGTTTGACTTCAATTTTTTTACTTAAGTTTGAAATGTCTGGCACAGGACATAAATCAACACTGTGTACAAAACCAGTGTTGTAAGGTAACAAAGTAAAAATACTTTGTTACAGAGTAGATATCAGATAAGAGTACAGTACAGTTCTGCATGAACGTGTTGTTACAGAGTAACAAAGTATCCACATAATATATAGATACAGAGTAACAAAGTATACGCTGTACAAATACTTTATTACTGTACTTACTGAAATCCAGCACTAAATGAACCTAGGGGTTAATAACACGTGTGTACCGAGTCGACCGTTCTCTGGGATATGTTTTCATGCTAATTGAATGTGACCAGTTTTATCACAAACCGCTAATTAGCTTATAACGCTAGTCGTCGGGGCATGTGAAAGTAAAAATAAATCTCTATTTCTACACCACTAACAAGGCTCAAAATATCACCACACTTCCACGGTAGCATAATGAGGGTCCCTACATGTAAACCGAAGCACTGAGAACTTTGTGTACAGATCGTTTATTAAAAATATAGATTATAAAGACTGTACCGTTCACGTATACAGGCAGACGCCATCTTGGGAAAACAGTCACGCCCAGCTGAACGGCGAACGCCGTGCTTGAGCTATGTTACTGGTTGCACGGCGTTCGTCGTTCAACTGGTCGTGATTTCTTTTTACTTTACCCGTGCCCCGACGACTAGCTTTATAAGCTAATTAGCGGTTTGCGCTAAAACTGGTCACATTCAATTAGCATGAAAACATATCCCAGAGAACGGTCGACTCGGTACACACGTGTTATTAACCCCTAGGTTCATTTTGTCATCATTTTTTCTAGTGCTGCCGCGATTAGTTGACGTAATCAACAATTAAAATAAGTCAACGGCAATTTTTTTAGTCAACATCGTCGTTTTACTATTGACTGCCTATTTATTTTTGGTCACCCTCCATGTGAGGCCTTTCATTTGAGTTCAAAATAAAATGGACGAAATAACAAACACTTGATTTTTTTTAAATTAGTCGTTAAGATTAGTCGACTAATCGAAAAATTTGTCGAAAGATTAATCGTTAGAAAATTAGTTGTTAGTGGCAGCACTAATGAATGTATAGTTTTAAAGACAGTACATCCAGAGTAAATATCTATGTTTATATATCCATCTGTGTAAATAGTATCTTTGTGTGAATTGTGAATGTATTTGTAACATTTAAAGTATTTGATCCTGTACCGTTGATCGATTGTCAGTTAGTAGTTGTTTCATAGTTATATTTTATAGTGTGGCAACAGAAAGTTTCCTTTCTTAGCACCGCCCCAGACGATTGTGATTGGTTTAAAGAAATGCCAATAAACCAGAGCACTTTCTCTCCCATCCCAGAATGCTGTGTGAACTAGCCAGACCCTCCGCAGCGCTGTGGAGGAAGGTCTGGCAATGTAAGACTAGCTTTGTATCAATAATCTCATTTGGTAATGGTTTTAACGTAACGGACGTTCATTGATATAAAATAGTGGCACACTATAGCTTTAACATATTTCTCCCAGTAACGTGGTTTGTCTTATGCACGTTAATAGAGCCACTTGTTCAGCTTGAGGGAAGTTCAAGCCCTGTGTCTGCAAGCATTCACTTCACTAAAGTTTCTCCTAGCTGACCCTGACCTCTGAACTTTTCTGAGGGGGAAAGTCACACAGACTGTAAAATGAATTCCTTGTCTTTCAGGACTTTGCACATGAAGCTAAGCTTACGTACATGTTACTAAAACTGATTTATATCATGGAACCCCTCAAGCCCACACAATGCAGGTTTAGTCACTTGCACTCCAGTGTTAAAGAGCTCATGCATTTCCCATGGAATATAGGCAGGACACAGCTGTTAGAATACAGTATGTGCTGGCTTCTTCAGCAACTACATGGTGCCAAAATAACCACTAGGTGGAGCAAGAGCCCTACTGTATGAATATCAGTATGATATTCTTTTTTTTTTTTTAAGATTATTTTTGGGGCATTTTAGGCCTATATTTTTTATATATAGGACAGCTGAAGATATGAAAGGGGAGAGAGAGGGAGAGAGAGGGGGAATGACATGCAAAAAAGGGCCGCAAGGCGGAGTCGAACCTGCGGCCGCTGTGTCAAGGAGTAAAACTCTGTATATGGGCGCCTGCTCTACCAGGTGTGCTACCCAGGTGCCCATCAGTGTGACATTCTTCTTTATCTCAGGACAGTGACTAAGAGCTTTACTCGGATGCTTCAGGAATGCATTTTGTCTCAGAGGTCAAGTGTGATTGTTGCAAATGTTCCATTTTAAAATGGCATCTTAAGCATAGTAATACAATTTGTTAATTCCTTTGTGAGACCATATTTTCATTAAATTAAATTTGGTTTCTGCAGAACAATAATCAACTCGAAAACAGTTAAATATTGTTACTAAATGTATACGGAAAGTAATGGACATCCGGCGGAACTTCCGGCGAATGAATCGTTGTCGATATAGACTACTACATCACAATGCTTTACTAGAATATGAACAGGGTCGATATTCAGTATGACGTGAGTAGGGGTATAAATCACAAGTTTTATCACGATAAAATATTATATTGATTCTTTGAACAACATATTTGCTGATTTAATCCAGGGGCCTGCGATCGATACAAGACGATATCATACGCCCACTTAACACAGTTACATTCATAGCAACTCAAATAAAGCAACTACAATATGTTTGACAATACTAGTACTGAGCTCTTCCAGACAAATTAAAAACAAACTCTTTAGTAATAAGTAGTAGTGGTAATAAAGTGGGAATCTGAAATAAAGAGGCATCTTACAGACCATATGTATCGATTTTTCACTTTGCATCAAATATATTGAATCATGGATCCAGATCGATGTATTGTTACACCCCTAGACGTGAGCATGTATCATGTACCCAGTGGCTTCTTGAGAGAATTAATTAGTGTTTAGACTGTTCCTGTATTACCTGCGATGGGGGGCCCCACAGTCATGGGCACGGACATCAGGCCCAGCAGGAAGCCGATGGCCTGGGACACATCTTTGTCCCCGACCAGCTCAAAGGCGATAGGGCCCATGATGCAGATGAAGCAGCCGTCGAACAGCCCCATCAGCAGGCACACGGCGATCAGCGCGCCGAAGATGTTGCACAGAGGGATCATCATGGACATGAGGCCGATGACGAAGAAGGAGGTCACCTAGAGGGACAGGAGAGAGGCGTGGATTCCAATTATTCTCTTACTCCTTCATTTGATGGTTTCATAATCGTTAGGTTTCCTTATCAGGGTAGGGCTGGGCAATATATTGATATTATATCGACATTGATATACAGAGTTTCCCCCCGGAAAAGTTGTTTAGCCCGGTAGCAAGTGTCTTTTTTCAACGAGGGCCCGGCTGGGGCCAGTCACAGAGCATTGATGTAGATTCCAATAGTTTCTGTGATAACAGAATCATGGAAGGAATTGCTAAATTGAGAATTACAAAAAGCTATAAAACAGATTTCATAGGACCCTACATTAAGTCAGTGCTAAAAGCTAACTGGAGATTTGAAAATATGACACTGTCTAAGTTTCCCACCGAGCCGCCCACTGAAACTGTAGTTTTATAAATACAATATATAATACAAAAATAATTCCCAGTGGCTTAGGCCTAGTGGGGGGCAACTTAGGCCTGCTTGCAATACACTCACTGGGGGAAACCCAGATATATGAGGCCAGATATCGTCTTTAATTTTGGATGTCGTAATATCGTGATATGACACAAGTGTTGTCTTTTCCCTGTATTACAGTAAAGTGATGTCATTTTCTGAACTTTCCAGTCTTAGCTGTTCTGTTATTTGCCTTTATCCACTTAGTCATTACACATTATTTATCAAAACTCTCATTGTGTTAATATTTTGTGAAAGCACCGATAGTCAACCCTACAGTAACAACAACTTGGTAAACAATATCGTGATATTTGGTTTTCTCCATATTGCCCAGCTCTATCTATATCAGGGTACAGTTTCCTGTCAAGTTGAAGTCTAAAATTCAAGTTTCTAGCTTTATTGTCATTATATTGAGGGGTCAGACAACAATATAACGGAATTTGGGTGGCAGTTCCCTGATGCATGAAAACATAAACATAAGACATTTAAAAAAGACAATTACGACAATAAAAGACATAAAATGACTAAGAACACAAACAATAAAGTGCAATGTAATGTGCAAGCAGAGCGAGCAGCAGCAGTACTGTATAATAACAGGGGCAATGTAAACAATAAAAACAATTCAATGTTATGTTGTGTTATTGCACGATATAAATAGTTTAGGTCCTCCAGTGTGTGTGTTTGTGTGTGTGTGTGTGTGTGTGTGTGTGTGTGTGTGTGTGTGTGTGTGTGATTAAGGTAGTTTGGATTTCGCGGAAGAGTTTTTGTATCACATGAGCTTCACGTGATCATCTAAATGCTGTTTCATGGCTTTTTCATGTAAATTGAGGAATTATAGTCATTTAGTCTCTTTTTGCAGTATAGCATAATTCAATGTACTTTTTGATTTAATTTCAGTTGGACTTTGAATGGACATTTCAGTTGGATATTTTGGCTACATTTTGGTTTTTAAGCGGAGTTTTGAGCCAAAAGTGATCTCTGTGCACACAAGTGTTTTTAGCTCCAGTGGAAGAACTAATCTCAGTTTAAATTAACACGCCCAAACCGCATATCTCATTAAAATGCTTGTATACTGGGCATGCGCGTGCCGGGGTAAACAGGAGGCAGCATGTATACTCCGCCGTTGCTTGTAGTTGCCATGGTAACGTTAGGAGCTTAGTCTCAGAGACCGAGACGTCATGACCCAATCAGGGGGCGAAACATTGGCGTCAGTGTCTCCGTTTGCGGCCGTTGAGACTGCAACACAATCCCGCAGATTCCAAACCAAAACGGGTCAGAAGTGTTTCCTAATGTCTCTGGTTTAGGGGCTCGGAAACGCCAGAGCAGGGGGAATGAGAGGGGGAAACGCCAGAGCAGGGGGAATGAGAGGGGGAAATGCCAGAGCAGGGGGAATGATAGGGGGAAACACCAGAGCAGGGGGAATGAGAGGGGGGAAACACCAGAGCAGTGGGAATGAGAGGGGGAAACGCCAGAGCAGGGGGAATGATAGGGGGAAACACCAGAGCAGGGGGAATGAGAGGGGGGAAACACCAGAGCAGTGGGAATGAGAGGGGGAAACGCCAGAGCAGGGGGAATGAGAGGTGTAAACGTAGCAAAAGAATGTAGAATCAGAATCAGAAAAGCGTTTATTGCCACAGTAAGTTATAGGCATCTTTAACATAAAAAAGAGCTTTCAAAGGCTTCAAAAATACGTTGATAGCACACTGGCTGTACCAGTGAGGTACACGCTGGAAGGTACAGAGATAACAACTGATCTTCTCAGTCTGTTACCTCAAACTCACCTGCAGGTAGACTTTGTTGACTCCATTAACATAGTCTGCCACCCTGCCGAAGATGAGACGGCCCACACAGGACGTGATGCCGATGCACATGAGCAGAACTTCTTTACTGGCTTCTTTTCCAAAACGCTCCTCCACATGCTTCATCTGGGGACAATGAAGGAAAGAAATGAACACAGATGTCTCCTGGCTCTTATCCAGTTAACACCCGGGGAAAAAAGAATGTTAAAAATGCAGAAGAGGGAACAGCAAGTCTAACTGCTGTGGTGGTAGTTCAACTTTATATATTCAACAAGTCTCATTGAGATTGAGAGAGACCTTGTGTCTGTTCAGTTTAAACTGACATATCTCAGCAAGTAAGGCATCAGAAATAAAAACACAGGTATGATAATTAGAGCTGCAAAGATTAATCGATTAGTTGTCAACTGTTAAATGAACCACCAACTATTATATTGGTTTTAGTCATTTGTTATGAAAAACGTAAAATGTCTCTGATTTCAGCTTCTTAAATGTTAATATGTTCTAGTTTCTTCTCTCCTCTGTGACAGTTAACTGAATATCTTTGAGTTGTTGACAAAAAAAGACATTTGAGGACGTCATCTTGGGCTTTGGAAAACTCTGATGAAACCCCCCCCCCGCATTTTACAGACCAAACAACTTATCGATTAATCGAGAAAATAATCAACGGATTAATCAACTATGAATTAGAAAAGGGTTTATTGCGTAACACCTACGTGGAATTTGCCTTGGTGAATTGCGCATACATAAACAAAGATATTAAACATTATTATAAAATGAATAATAAATACAGAAACAAATAGCATAATAGCTGTTTAGCATAAGGAAAAAAATGGTTAGTTGCAGCACTAATGATGTCTTCTCGACATCAGTGATGACATTTTCATAGAACTCTCAGTGATGAGTTTGATGTAGGGCTGGGCGATATGGAGAAAATCTAATATCACGATATTTTTGACCAAATACCTCAATATCGATACCGCAACGATATTGTAGTGTTGACTACTGGTGCTTTCACAAAATATTTAGATAATGAGATTTTTGATAAATAATCATCAGTAAAGTGGGGAAAGGCAAATAACAGAACAGTTACAACAGTCTGGTAAGTTCATAAAATGACATAACTTTACTGTAATGCAGCCTTTAAAACCAGGAAAAGACAACACTTATGCCATATTACGATATTACGATATCCAAAATCTAAGACGATATCTAGTCTCATATCACGATATCGATATAATATCGATATATTGCCCAGCTCTACTTTGACAGCTGTCTTGTCTTGGGTTAACGGCATCCAGTGGTTTATGGGTAATGGCAGCAGTATGAGCATACTGTATGTCTCCATCATCCAGTGTAGATGGTACAGGGGATTGTATAATGTTTCCGTCCGTTCCTCTATCCAATTAGAATTCTGTGCTTTTAGAGCGAGGCGCTTAACATTAGTGATGGGGGGGAAATCGATACACAGACGCCAAGTATCGATCTTTTATTATATATGTGTTGTCTGTCTGCTTGACAATCCCATTTTGCAGCAATAAAATTGAAGTGAGATGAACAAACGAATATGAAGATCTTTTTAGATAAAACAGATGTTGACAAAGTTTCCTTTTGGGGATAATTTGAAATTGGGAAAAATTTAAAGTTCGAAAAAGGTAATAAATTGCAATATATCGCAGAATATTGCAATATGTTTAAAATCGCAATAATATCATATCGTCACGTAAGTATCGTGATGATATCGTATCGTGAGGCCCCTGCTGATTCCCACCCCTACTTAACATGTGTTTTGTTGGACAATCTGCTATGTAACCAAATTCCTCAGTAATAATATTGCTGTTCAATATTAATCAGATTTGCATTAGGCACACGGGTCAGAGTAGCAAGACCAAAAGCTTTGTGTTTTTATAAAATGCTTTAAATGACTAAAATTAATTTTATTAAAATAGCCCAATATCACAAATCACAGGGGCCTTTAACATACTGTAGGTCTGTAGTCTGCAGAAGGTTTGAGGTCAAGTAAAAATGGACATTTCAGTGCTCAGTTGGAAAGTAAACAATATTGTTCATTTTTTTTATTATATAGAAAGTCAGAGACAATATGTAAATGAGAATCATCCCCTGACCCACTCAACCCTGGCGACATTTTTTTTTCCTACAAATTTATTTTATACAATGGTTTACAACGGCAGAGGGCCTAATACTGCTCTGTGCGGGACACCTTCATCAGTCATCTGGGCACTAAACTATCTAAACTCAAACCACAACAACATGATTTGTTCCGACTGTACGCAGAATCATCAAAACCAATGGAAAGCCACTTATTTTACAAAACCTCGTGATTACCAGTATCATAAGCTGCAAAGAGATTTACAAGGAGTGCAGCACAATGTTTTTTATCAAGTGAGTTAATAATGTCATTCACAAAAGCAGTTTACAGTTTTTCCTCCAGGAGCACATAGTTGTGAGACGTTTTACATCACAATGTTTTCATACTTAGGACGTGACGCTTCACTTGCTCATTGTTTTGCATTCTTTAAGCAGAAAACAGGTTGTACATGTATGTGAGGTTTGGCAGTGTTTCCACTGCTCCGTACTGTATCAGCCATTTTCCACAGTTTCTTGTTGCTTCTATCTTACCCCTTATCTAACTGCTCCGTATTTCAACATTCCTCTTTTATCTTCTGTTTCTGCTGCCAGTGAATGTTAGATTCCACTTCAGACTGTTAGAAAAGCAGCCCAGATGTTCTTTTTCCACATTACTTGCTTTATGTGCACAGATCTGTGAGGCCCAGAGTTGGAGAGCCAGTGAGAAAAGAGGGGCCTCCTGTCGGGAGCCCTGGCAGCTACTTTTACCTCCAGGCAGGCAGCAGCAGTCCTGCTCAAAGGGCCTGTGTGTCTGCTGCCTGCGGGTCCACATCCGTACGCAAAGACCTCTGGATGACTTATCGTCTTTGTCACTACGCCACAACAGCATGCTGTGTGTTCGAGAGTGTCCTGCTCAGTGGGGATTCCCACAACCAAGAAGCAATGCTGCAGGCAACAACTGGAAAATTATATCGCAAATCATATCGCAGACAACAAAACCACAATTAGATATTTTTCAAAAACATTTTGCCCTATAACCCACACACACACACACACACACACACACACACACACACACACACACACACACACACACAGATCCTGCCCGTGCACTTTTGCTCCACTCAAGCTCCTAATAATGCCTACAGAACATGCCTGAACATGACAGTATGTGTTGGTAGGATGTATTCCATGTTGGTTTTGGTATTTTAATGGGATTTCTTGACAATAAGAAAAATATAGAATATCACCAGGCTTTTTCAAACTCCACAGTAGAGCTTTCTCACAGCAGTCAAACACAGGTGCAATTAATAACATAAGAGCAATAATAAATGTTATTAGTAAAATCTGTGCTCCTCCTGCTGTGAAATAAACGGCCACTTGTCTACGCGGAAGTGATTTTTGTGTTAGCGCGACGTCACAGTGATTCACTCGTTGGTTGCTAAATAACATGGCATTGTACATTCAGTTAAACACAAATAAGAAAAACTAAATTAGAAAACGCAACATCACTGATATGCTATTTGAAGCTGCTTTTGTAGTGTGTTTTGGGGTGAATTCCCCCCTTCAGAGCCCCACTGTGCACCAACCCACATGCTCTCTCTAACAGCCAGCCCTCCTCCAGCCCACAGCAGGTGCTCCTCATTAAACACACTGAAACAAGCTTATTTTTCAAGTAAAGGCAGATTTTTTATAGAAAAACACCATTCTGTATGCCGCTAATGTGAATCTGTAATGATCAGCCATACTGATTAAAAAAAGAGGACGTCCATTATCTGTCTTGCTGATATGTTTAAACTTTCTCATGTGCTGTTCTTCAATGTTATTTTTGCCAAGTAAGCACGACCACACCTTCTACCAGCCCACGCATAGAGCAAACAGCCGTACCTGAAGGCCGACATCTTATCTCAAATCTGTGTGTGTGTGTGTGTGTGTGTGTCAAACTACCTACATTGGACTTTACACTTTTACTGTCTTCAGATAAATACAGCTTGATTTGGAAAGAGGAAAAACACACATGGAACTGTTGCAGTGTGGCTGTAAAAAGCATTTGCATTTATGCAAAGAAACACCTATGCATGCCATAACACCAGATAAAGAAAAGTGTGGAGAGGTTGTGAGGGCCCCTTCCTGAAAACCTGAACAATATGCAGTTTGACCCATTTCCTTCTTCTTCTTCCCATGCAGTGTCACAAGGCCGGGGCTTGGTCTTAAGTGCAGGGAGGGAGGGGGGCTCTGTGTCTAGGGAAGGACGGTTGCTGGGGCTCTGAGGGCAGGGGTGCCGCGGAGGCTACAGCCGGGCCCCAGTCTGAGTAGCAGACACAGGAGAAGTGTTGGGAAAACACATTACACGCTGACAGACTGATCTTCCTCCAATAACAGAGTCATCGTGTCCAAATAAACAGTCACCCCCTGAGTCCGTCCAACACATCCAGACTCTGCTCTCCAGCCCTCCCGAGAAGATGTTTTCTCCAATATCATATGTTCCCATCTTATAGCCGAAATAAATAGAGAGTAAGGGAAAGTGACACCTGTTTACAGAACTGTCTCCTGACTGAAGGGAGAGCTGCAGATTGTTCCTTCCTGTCATATTCGGTTACTTTCATCAGGACCACACAGCTGAAGTATCTCATGTGGACACATGCTGCTGTGACGTGCAGTCACATTACGACTCTCATGGTATCTAGCAGGTTTTGCTTTCATTTGTCCAGATTTTGAGACATTCTTCAAGACGTTGGCATAATTGTCTCAATCAAAGATCACATACATACCATTTGTGAGGTGTATTCTTTAGGTTAAAATTAGATGTTAAAGTTTTTTTTTCTGACCATCTATACTCTACAACAGGGGTGTCAAACTCATTTTAGTTCATGGGCCACATCACCCTAATTTGATTTTAAGTGGGCCAGACCAGTAAACCTCTCCAGAAAGAGTTTCTTGTCAGCTTGATGTTGGCAAGCGCAAGTTGCTTCTGACAGCGTTCTAAGACCATTGTAGGAAGAAAAAAATAATGTTACATAACTCGGATATTTGCTGATACTAAGTGGTAAATTTGATATTGAAATTAATTACTTTCACACTTTGCAAAGTCTTCCAGTGGTCCTGATTGGACCCTTTTGCGGGCCGGTTCTGGCTCACGGCCGTATGTTTCTCTAAAGCAAATGAAAAAAGGAACAGGGCTCTCATGTTGTATTCTTTCTTGCACATAAGATTTGAAAGTGTTCTTAGGAGTGCCTTTTTCTTACTTAGACAACCATATACAGTAGACTGTATGTTCCTAAATACTGAAGTACACTTTAAGAGTCATAAATCATATCATGGTAACAGTCAGTACCGTCGCTGACTGCCTGGAAGACTCTGGCTGGGGTTCAACGTGGAAGACTCTGGCTGGGGTTCACTTCCCTCTCATCTTTCACATTAATAAACCTCACGTTGCTAGTATGTGTTTTGATATCTGTGTTGTTGAAGCTCCCTTGTTGACTTCGCCCTTCCTCCTTCCTCGTGCCAACAACCACATCCAACACATGGAATTAGGATACTAAGAAATCACACCATGGCATCTGTTGGCGTTCACATGTGGTTATTCGTCATCAAACTGACCTTTGGCCCTGAGAGTGGGTGATGACACCCAACAACACAAACAACACATACTTTAAGTAAACGGTTAGGATTGGGCACCCAGAACCAGTTCCTATACACGGTATGTGTGAAAGTCAGTGAAATCAAATTTGATTTATAGAGCAGATTAATGAAAAAGTATGTAGAAAACACAAACTTACCAGGTGAACATAAGGCACAAAGTAGCCATAGAGGGCTGCGGGAATACCGAAGGCCCAAATGCGATATCCCACAGACTTCCAGATATTGATGTTGAAGATCTGGCTCATGGGTGGGCACCGGCTGCCTGCGCGGGTGTTACTGGATTTGACTGGCAGCAGGGGCCTGTAGGTTAAGCCGGCCAGCATCAGAATAAACATGAGGATGCAGAGGACGCGCATGGTGTTCTGGAGGCCCACTTTTTCCAGCAGGCCCGACAGCACGAAGGGCAACGTGATGGTGAAGATGCTGCTGCCGGCCGTCACAATGCCGTTCACCAGACCCAGGCGCTTTTTGAAGTAGTGGCCCAGGATGACCAGGCTGGGCTGGTAGGCGAAAGAGCAGCCGCAGGCAAACACAATGCCATAGGTGAAGTACATGGGGCCCAGGGACCTGAGAGGGGATCAAACAAGATACATCACTGTACTGCTGACATTAAAGATTTCCAGGACAAAAGGCCAACAATTCATCCACAGGACGTCTCCCAGCTACGATTTACTCTATACATAATTAAAATGTATTTTCCAACTGAGCACTGCAATGTTCAATTTTATGCTGACGACACCATCTTTTATAGTTACAGTCTGCTTTGATAATGGGATTCAAGCTCTTAATTCAAATCTAATCAATACAGTACAGCCTTATAAGTAATACTAATAAATAATAAATACAGTGTCACTCGGCCAGCCACACCAAAACACATATTCATGCACTTAAAATAATCTCAAAATGAAATAGCACAACGTGGTGTCAACATGAAACACAGCGCTTTCAAGCCGGAGAGCGGAGTTCACTTCGCGACGAAAACAAAATACTTTCACCCAGGATCCGCTTGTTCGTTCCTCTGGAGTGTTTTAATCCAAACCACAATCGTTTTGGTGCCTGAACTTAACTGTCATTGCCGCATGACTCTCTCTTTTTCTGGCTAAACTCCTCTACCACGGCCCCTGAAAGCACCGTCATCTGGCGGTGCCTGTAGCCGGCTCACAGTCACCTATTGGCGGCTAAACAACTGCCGCTGGTAGCCGGAGTCCCGGAGCTTTGTAGCGACTAAATACAACCAGCAACTGCTGCTCGGATTTTATCATTCTATCGCACTATAGACTTTTACAGCACTTTTCTTAGTTTAAAATACTTATATTTTAGGTATATAATGGTCTATTGGTGAAGTAGCATTGATCACTTTGAGGGGGGGATACATTTGTCCGGAGTTGTGTATATATGCTGTATGTAATTAGTTGTAAAAAGAAATATTGATCTCAATGAGACTTAAAACGCTCCGATTAGATCAGTCCACATGCTGCTGAAACTCTCTAAAGAAACAGACATATCTTTAATTATTACCAGGTGCAATGTTCTGACAAGGGTTTGACTTTGACACTAAGCCTTTCAACCATGGCAAATTACATCAATCAGCACATTCAACAAGGTAAAGGGATGAATGTGTAGTGGTGAAGGTCCAGATAGATACAATAGGATGGTGCTTCCAAGTGGTTTCAAAGTCCCGTTTGGGGTAAATAATTCTTAACAGTCAAATCATGAGTAAGAAATGTTGCACCTTGCAACAGTCCGCAGCAGAACTTGGCTGTCAGCCCGCCCTGTGAAATGCTGTTTCACAGCTACTTGATAAGCGGCAATTATTTATTGCACTTGAGAGCGATAACGTGAAGAGTTGAACACCGTTTGGATCACACATTCTGTCTGTTTGTGTGAGTGTTTCCTCAAGTGTAGTGTAGACGTATAGAATTCCAGGAAATTATTTACAACTGAGTGCTACATGCAGAGCCTCTTACCCACAGAGTCCTGATCAACGCTAAAAAGGAGTATGAACACTACCTGCTCAGCAACAAACAGCAAACAGACACAGTTAGAGACTAGCTAGTGAACACAGTGATGCAGCTAAAGAGACAGATATTAACATTTATATTCCAAAAAGAAATTGGGGGTGTATGAGAAATAATACAAAAAAAGGAGACATAGGGGAGCTTCTACAGAGGGTAAATGCGGGACAGGATACATAAAATTCAATAAGAGGTGAACCCCAGAAGGGGAAAGGACCAAGACATGTCTTGGAGGGTGACAGCAGAGGTGCAATTTCTGTTTGTTTTTGTATTTGTGCGTATCATGGCTTTGCTGCAGGTGCCGTTGTTTTATTCTGTATATCATGTGATACTGTAATATAATTCTCTTTTAGTTTTCTAGCTGTTATATTACAACAGAGGTTAGAAGAGAGTTTTTGTTGTTGACTATGACGGAGGGTGGGAGTTAAAGGTTGCAATTGCAATAAAAAAAATCAATACAAATATTGCAAAAAAAGAAAAGAAAAAAGAGATAGATATTTCCCTGAGGAGTTGGTGGAGACTATTAGATTTACATTCATCAGGTGGACACTAATCTCGCATTGCCAGACCTTCCTCCACAGCGCTGTAAAGGAGGGTCTGGCTAGTCCACACAACATCCCGGGATGGGAGAAAAACGGGCTCTGGTTTATTGCCATTTCTTTAAACCAATCACAATCGTCTTGGGCGGTGCTAAGCTCCGGACGGAGCAACGGTGCCGCTGCAAAATAGCCTCAGGAAGGAACTTGTTTTGGTGGAACATGTACATTCAAAAACAGAAAAACTCAGATTGAACAGATAGTCTAGCTCAGTGGTTCTCAAACTTTTTTTTTCAGTTATGTACCATCCCTTTTTCAGTACACAAAAATACTTTGCACATCTATAACGTGAGACAGGTGCGTCGGAGGGGGATAAAAGTAAGTCAAAAGTTGCAGAGAAACTCCTGCACACTGTCTAACTTGCAAAAAATAATTATATTAGTAGGCAACGTTTTCGGTACGAGACCATCATCTGGCAAAATGAATGAAGGGAGTTCCTTTGCAATGTCTTAACATGAATCCAACATATTAGCAAATATAAATCATGTATGCTGTATGGAGTAATGACACAAGTTGATTTGAATGCTTATTTTGTTCCTTACGTGACAAAGGAGCTGGCCAGTAGGCCGACCAGGCCGACAGCAGCGCCGCCCACTGCGGTAACTCTGCAGCCGAGGATGTCGGTGAAGACGCTGACGATGGGAGAGCAGAAGAAGATCATCCCCATGGAGAGGGAGCCCACCAATGCTGCAGAAAGTACACAGAGAGAATGATGCATGAGAAAAATCTCTCACGGTAATTATCATTTCACATCCAAAACAGGAAACTGTCAAGGACACAAACAAAACTGTTTTCAGGAAGAAGGTGTTGGTTAATATTAATATTCCAGATGCTGACTACAAAACAAATACAATGCAAAATAATACAATGCTGTTGCTCTTGTATCCATGCACACACACACACACACACACACACACACACACACACACACACACACACACACACACACACACACACAGTACAGTCAATTTGCTCAGATGTCTTACAGGTCACGAGTTTCCTTTTTTTTTATAGATCCTGTTCATTAATCATATTGTGCATTGTTTGTATTTGCATCCATTTTTCTTTGTAACCTTGAAGAAAACATTTGACATCACGTTTCTTTCCTAGACCGAGCGTACAATTACTTAGACGTGTAACAGCAGGAGCCCCCATGGTAAACGTGACAGTACACAAACAGCATGGAGATATCATCCATCTGTAACATCTCACTTCCTTGGCACACTCAGAAATGACAACAATGTGTGTCAATCACTGCTCAGGCACACGCATATCATAGTGTCCTTCCCTTCCCCTTCCCTGCGCACGAGCTAACCCCCCGCTCCCAGTCTCTCTCTCCACCTCAATAGCTACAGACATAGAAATGGCACATACTAAGGAAAGCTCATTGTGGGACTGGCTCTAGTGGCTGTAATTCTGCACCAAGGCTGAATTTTGGGAAAGAGACTTCAGATACAGTATTAGGGGACCACTAAGGTCTATATAAAAGAGACTTCAGATACAGTATTAGGGGACCACTAAGGTCTATATAAAGGAGACTTCAGATACAGTATTAGGGGACCACTAAGGTCTATATAAGAGACTTCAGATACAGTATTAGGGGACCACTAAGGTCTATATAAAAGAGACTTCAGATACAGTATTAGGGGACCACTAAGGTCTATATAAAAGAGACTTCAGATACAGTATTAGGGGACCACTAAGGTCTGTATAAAAGCATCCAAAGAGCACCATGTCATGGGACCTTTAAGTAGCAACTAGCACTACGCTCGTCAACTATAGTTTCAACAGGACTGCTAGAAATATTCTCCTCCTCATCCACACTTCTCTTCCTAACAGTTAAAGTTTGGAGCCACGATTGCAGTGTTTTTGAACCATTCATTTGACCTCTGCTTACTATCTTGCCATCACATCTTGTAACTAATTATGGATGTATGCGCTCTCCGTTCATGAACGTAACTATGTAGCAAGCTGATATCGAAACAAAAAAATATAATACTTAAACACTTATTTTAAATTACTTTTAACTGATCCCTGGGCCCTATTTTAAAGATCCAAGCGCACGGCGTGAAGCGCTTGGGGCAGGTGCGTTTAGGGCGTGTCCAAATCCAGTTTGCTAGTTTGACGGCGGAAAAAAGAGTTGGTTGGAGGCATGGTTCAAAAGGGTTGTACTTAGTGTCTTCATTAATCAGAGGTGTGTTTTGGGCTAAATGTGCAATAAACCAATCAGAGTGTCATCTCTCATTCCCTTTAAAAGCCAGGCTCGTTTGGACCTTGGAGCATTGCTATTATGACGGTCTTAAACTAGCAAAGACACTTGCGTCGGGCTTTGCGCTGCGCCGTGCTGCGCAGTGCCGCGCAGTGCTGCGCTGTGCTGTAAGTATCATTACTGGAATTGTTGTAGTATTTCTCTAATGAACTATTATGTTTTTTTTAATTTTTATTTATATATATATATCAGAGATTTTATCCGCATACCACTAGAGGGAGCTCACGTACCACCAGTGGTACTTGTACCACAGTTTGAGAATCAGTGCATTAGGGAAATATTGGTTGAAATGAAAAATGAAAGCTATACTAAGGACTAACATTTAGGATATCTCTGCTGCTTCAGTTGTGACCATTCATTTTTTTTAAATGTGTTTCTTGTAAGTTTCCCCTGTCTATGAATGTATTACTGTAATGCTAAATCTCTACCCTTTAATATTGTCATATTGTCAAACCATAGGTTCAGGTTTGCTAGGTTTTGTTTGGCGGGGGTTTTCGGGGTCCACTCCAAAGACGATGTTACATATTTCAGTAAAAGAAATATACAATTGTATGTTATTTTGGACCATTATTATTACTACCATATATGTTTAAAAAGTTGGACAAGCTAGAGCAGATAATACATAAATAACACTTGCTTAAAGAAGTCCATTGGGGACCAACTACAGATCTAAATAAAAAAAAAAAGTAATTTTGTTAGTTTTGATGCACACATTGATATTACATTCATTTGGCTT
This sequence comes from Sander lucioperca, assembly GCF_008315115.2. Taxonomy (NCBI): domain Eukaryota; kingdom Metazoa; phylum Chordata; class Actinopteri; order Perciformes; family Percidae; genus Sander; species Sander lucioperca. The sequence goes on along the minus strand of NC_050191.1, from coordinate 26,306,635 downwards.
AGGTGATGCCCAAAATGGCTAGGGTAGGGAAAACCCTGTCTTGATACAGCTTGACCTCTGCTTACTGACCAATCTCTCCTAATGGAAATGTATTGTATTTTCCATATTAAGCCAGGGCTCTTACAGGAAACATCCGCAGTGTTTGCTCAATGCTTGGTCAGCAGTCTTCTGTGAGTCTAAGGTTAAATACCACAGTCACATGCTTTAGCAGACTCTGTGATATGTCAAAATACATTTACAGCAATGCAGACAGCAGGGGAGGGATTGATCATTGTGTGATGTATCAAAGAAAAGTAGCTGTAGGCTGTAGAACAAGTTGTTTCTATTTACTTTAAGTACAGATAAATGGGCAGCCATATCTACTGTATGTGCTGACATATGCTGGGAACAACTGATGTTGCTCTAAAAATGCTTCATAAATGTCAATTTTTTTGATTGATTGTTTCCTGCTTTTCATCTTATCAAGGAAAAAGGCAAACATGGAGATGGAGAGTGGGGAAACATGTAACAACACTGATAAAACGCACAAGTAACAAACTGCACAAGCCCTTGTCTTTGACCATGAAGAGGAGTGAGTGACATGTTTTGGTAGTAGTAGAGTAGAGTAGAGTGACTGCCTGGGTCTCCCATGGAATAACACATCCTTTACTAGATACTGTGGTTGAAATGTGACATAAAAGTTGTTTTTCTCAATTCTGAAGCAAGGTCAGAGGAAACTAGTGAGAAAACATAGAGCCGCAGGAGCTCGAGTGTTTTTGTTGTCTGTATTTAAAGTGTAACAGGAGTACACTGTGTCCAGTTTCAGGGTTAGTACTGGTCTCACTGCTATGCCTTTATTTCCCCTGAATTCTCATCTCACCCCATGCTGTCACAGCCTGTCAGAGAATCACACATTGTCAGGTTGCCCCATAAAATAGAGGTTATTTAAAGCAGTACAGACGCACAGATTAAAAACAGGATTGATCACAACTGATCACAGTAAGACTAGAGAGAACACCTATGTTTTACAGTTAGGCCATAATGCTAAAGCCGCCTACACATTAAAGGCGGCCAAACCGCTTTGCGCCGGCGTCGCGCACCGCTCGGATTTGCTGCTTTGTGCTGCGCTCAAAGTTCAAATTATTTCAACTTTGACCTAGTTGCCGATGACCTTTCGAAAGCGCAACCAATGAGATAATAGCATGTCGTTACCTACCTAGCAACAGGAAATAGCTTCCTTGCCACCCTCGATGACAAATAACTGCGCTGCGCGAAACAAGCTACAATGTAACGTTAACACGCAAAAACCTTCAATTTATGTCCATTAAAAGTGTTAATTTTGCCACTGATCATTAAGTGTCTGACAACATTATGGAAAGGATCCCTACAGAGACAGACATTTTTGTTAAAGAGTAAGATCTCAAATCCACCAGACTTTATTTAAATAAACAGTAATATTATCATCGTAAAACACACTTCATTTAAAGTCAAAGGATCTTACTCTTTCACAAAAATGTCTGTCTCTGTAGGGATCCTTTCCATAATGTTGTCAGACATTTACAATAATCTGAGTCTGTCAGTGGCAACAACAGAACTTTTAGTGGACAGAAATTGATGATGTGTAACGCCCTATATGATTACGTTAAGCCCAATTCACGGCTGCCGGTTACAGCGTGCTTGCTCAATACTGGACCATTTTCAAAGATATCCGTTTACATTAGTCACCTAGACACCAATGCATGGGAAAATAGGCTCCTCCACACTGGAGCTGTCAATCTTCCTCTATAATACCATTAAAATTTCATTTGTTTGTTTTATTAATATTCAAATAATACTACACTAACAATATTGATTTTTTTACTATTCCAATTATATTCGACTTTCAGAATTCGTTCCAACAGCCCTACTCCACACATACATTCCAGGATAAAAGATCTGGGTTGTATTTCTTTAAACCAATCACAATCGCCCTGGGCGGCGCAGCGCTGTGGACGCAGCGCTGGTGGCTCTGCAAAATAATCTCGGGAAGGAACTTGTTTTGGTGGAACATTTGCCCCCAGCAAAAGAAAAAGCCACATACAATATTAAATGAATGTTAACTGTTCAAACAGCACGGTGACATGAGCTAAGTGTTATCTGTCCATAGCAAATCCCACCAATCGGTCCCAAAACGTCCCAGTTAGAGAGTAAATGCCGTAAATATATCCTTTGTAAATCTTTACAATCATTCCCTGAAAGAACCAAGCAGGCCTGCCTTGTTGCACCATCCACATTTTTCTTCAAAACTTGCCATTTTCAGCGTGTAGCTTGAAGTTTGTTGGCGTTTACCTGTGTGTGTTCCTGTGCCGGATGTTCCAGCGATTCTCCTGTAAGTGAACTAACATCATCTAACGTGCAAATAAGTCCAGCTGAGGCGGATGGGAATGTCATTAGTTTTGCTCATAATATTTATAAATGTGCTCCAATTCACTGATATGAGTTGTATACAATGTGCAGATGCTGAAGTTTGAGTGGTTAGATACTCATTTGTCAAAAACAACTTGCTTCTTCTCAGTGAGTGAGTTAAAATAAACCTGGCAAGATCAACAGAGTTTACTGGACACAGAGCAGCAATAGCCCTTAGTCAAAAGCTGTACACATTTATATTTCCACCTATATTTAGTTATCATCTTTTCGCTCAGTGCCCTGCTCTATTTCCCAGTGTGAGCCAGCGCACAGTCAAAGCGTCTGAGGATCTATTCCAGACACTGCAGTCAGAAAAATGCCCCAAATTCAATGAGGTCCACTTTGCCTGGTCTCATATTTGTGGGGATATCAGCCCGCTTTAAGCTACATAATGTAATAAATGGCAGTGAACAAGAAGGGCAAAGAATCCCTCAAGGACAACAGGAAATTGCTGTTGTGGTTTCATCTGCTAGCTCTCTCGGTTTAAAAGCATTTACGCTTCAGACAAAGAGGAATTCCAGATTGAAAAATGTAATATCAGGATTCTCTCTGTCCCAGTGACATCCACTGTTAGCCGCGGCCCCCGCTTGGACACTGACAGACGAGGCAGAGTTGCCCTAAGTCGTCTGTCTGCTTTGTTAAAAGACTTCTTGCTGGAAACCCCTCTGCTCTGAACCCGGTCACCCCACAATGACTGAACTTGCATTCATAAAAAAAAAAAAGATCTGCCTCAAGACTTGTAAACCAGACAAAATGGATTCAAAAGCCAATACTGACACCTCTGAGCATTCTTGAACTGGAGAACTCAAATCTTTGTTTTATTGGTGTCAAGGTGCACAAGTCTAATGATTGCTGTTTGACCTGCTGCCTAGAACAGTTCCCAACATTGTTTTGTCTGACTTATCCCATAAGCACTATCAACTATTCAACACTGTACTCACTGTCTGAGAACATGGTGTGAGGCACAGAATGGCCCTTATGGATCCTATGGACTTCACTTTGTCACAATTTGTGAATAAAAGAAAGCTGGCATTAAAGCAGCTGAGTGAAGAGTTATCTATTAACCAAAGATAATGGAAAAGGAACTAATGGGCATGCATACTTGGCTATTGCAGTGGTGTGACATAACATTTTCCTGGCTTGGTCAAATAAACAGCTTGTCTCTGTAGCACGTTCTAGGGATCTGTTGACTAAAGATGCTCAGGCTAAAATCCAGTTCCAACCTGGAGAATGAAGACAGGCTTCATTTAACACCAGAGACCACTTAAACGCTGGCTGTCTCCGGCTGTTGCACTAGAATAAACACAAACTGAGGAGAGAAAGGTGTTAATAAATCAACTGCTCTCATTGCCAACACGCCAGAAACAGACCAGATGTCCCTCCGGATCATCACATTACATGGAACCATGCAGTAGGGCGTATCATTTCTCTCTGGGGGGGTTTGCCTTGGTGTAGCAGTAATATGAATGAAACTGGCTTTCTCAAATGAAGCCTTTGCTCTGTAAATACTGGTAAAAGATATCTGTAACTTATTATAGTCCATGTCAATGCTTAGCCTTACACCGTACATTCATTAGTTTGCACATTTCACCATCTTAAAAAATGGTGAAATGATTTATTTTTTTACAAACAAAAAATGAATGATTCAAGCACACACAACAAAGTAATGCTGTGTTGTCCCAACAATCAATTAGCACTTTCTAAAGTATTTAACCATGATGATGATCTTTTCCTAACCATGACCAAGTGTCAGCAAGTGTAGCAAACTAATAAATGTTTAGGCTGGACCATAGGCATTTTATATATAATCAGACATTTTAAAAGAGTTGGCAGCCAATCAAGTATCCTATAAAACACTTGCTTTTGTATATATGACATCTTAATGTAGTTCAAACATATTTTTTGTAAAGGTGTGGACACACAGAGTCGACGGCCAAACATCGACAGAAAAGGCAGTTGGGCTGATCAGTCTTCCCAAATTGGTCAAAAAAGTGCCTCGGAACACGCCAAAGAGACGAGACGTAATACGTCTCCATAACAGCAGGCGGCGCTAATCTGTATTGTCGCCCAAAAATGAAAACCAGCAGCTGATTGGACGAACGCGTCACGTGGGTCTGGTTTCTCCGGAAATTCAAAGACAGACTGTCTTGTTCAGAATACGATCTCATATTGGACTAAAATAGTTCACCAAAACATGTTTCTGAAAACATTTTAAGAGAGAAATAGGCCGTGCAGTTGCTGAATCTGTCTTCATTTCAGATCAACAAAGGTCAGTTTAAAAGATTTTCGTCAGATTTTGAGAGACTCTAGTCACGCTCATTCCGCTCCCCGGGTCATTGAGTCCGACTGCCGGCAGTGCCCGCCCCGCCGATTATACATGCCAAATCGGCCAAAATGAAGGACGACGGCCCCTCGGACGGACGACGGCCCGGAACACACCGAACAGACTCGAGTCACTGACCTCGCCAGACTGTCCAACGGCCGATTATCGGCTCTGTGTGTCCACACCTTAACAAGAATGTCAAATTTTTCGCCACTTAACTATTTACCATACTTCACTATCTGATTTAACTGCTGATCAGTTACATAAAAGACCAGTGTTCAACCTTACAAAGAGACTACCCAACAGGGAGACAGAGATGTATGAATAGGCATTTTATGTCTGTATTGATTTCTCCTCTTTCTTCTCTAAATTGACCCACTTACCTGTTTCTTTTTTCCAATGATGTGAAATTGAATACATGAACCTTAAGCTAAGGCATTTTGTATTTTTTCTTTTAGAAATGTCTCTAACAAAGAAACTGCCTCACAGTGTTCTTATTTTTTATCTTCATCGCACTGTAAAACAAAATAAATATAATTACACAAAGGGCATTGGGGGTAAACCTAAGCACATGTAACAAAAATGTTCTCATAAAAGTGATTTTATAAAGGCTTGGTGGTAATACGGTTTTCTTATCATTTGTTCTGATATTTAGAATCATTTTTAAATACTGCAATGACCATTTCTTTTTGTTTTCATATATTTGAGTGGTGTAACCGAGGCCAATAGTGTCATGTGTCTGGGGTTTTCTGTCAAAATGTAAGTTTCTGTATGTGGTGCTCTTTTCTTTGTCTATTCAGTCATTGTGGCTATTACTGCAAATTCATTTCCTCTGTTTATCTCATACAAACCTATGTTGCTGCAAATATATATAACACAACACTCCCTGCATTTGACAGGACAGTTTCTCTCTGTGTCCAGTTGACTTTCTAAGTAGCCCTAACAACAATAAATACTACAACATAATAAATCCCTTTAAGGTCCCAAATACTAAAAAGAGAGATTATGATATCTTTCCTTTATTAGAAATCAGGTCGAGGTACTAGATAAATACTGTAAAAACTATAAAATGATCAGTACACAGAGAAATGCACAGAAATTCAGAAACTGTGCCTTTAAACGAGCCGTCAGGACTTCCATACAGTTGTGATGTCACAACTATACTATCTAGGTAGAAAGTGACGCTACAGTGCCGTTACAGTCATTCCCCAGCTGCAATGACGATGCAGAGACTTCGAAAGCGCAGATGCGGAAGACCCGGAAACGCTGACCAATCAGTGCAGACTGGAATTTTTCAGACAGACAGTATGAGACAGACAGTATGAGAAAAATAAAAAATAATACATTTTTTGAACATTAATCACATTAAAACATGTTCTAGAAGAACCCTAAATAAAAATATGAACCTGACAATGAGCATGATATGGGACCTTTAATAAATCCTTCTGTCAAACTGTCGCCTGTATGGTGATGTACTGTGACAGAGCAGCTGCAAAGACACAGCTGTCACTGTCTTAGGGCCCTGACACACCAACCCCATAATCGGCCGTTGGACAGTCTTGCGAGGTCAGTGACTCGAGTCTGTTGGGTGTGTTCCGTGCCGTCGTCCGTCGGAGGAGCCGTCGGCCTTTATTTTGGCCGACCCGACATGCTCAGTCGGAGACAGGGCAGTCGGGACTCACCCGGAAATGATGAGCGGATGAGCCTCTCAAAATCTGACGAAAATCTTTTAAACTGACCTTTGTTGATCTGAAATGAAGACAGATTCATCAACTGCACGGCCTATTTCTCGCTTCAAATGTTTTCAGAAACACGTTTCGGTGAACTATTTTAGTACAATATGAGATCGTATTCTGAACAAGCTGCCATGACAGTCTGGCTGTGAATTTCTGGAGAAAAAAGACACGTGACGCGATCGTCCAATCAGCTGCCGGTTTTCATTTTCTGGGAAACAATACAGAGAAGCGCCGCCTGCTGCTATGGAGACATATTACGTTTTCGCGCACACGCAGAGCGTACGCTCAAGTTGGCGTCACCTCAGTGTGTTTTGAGGCATTTTTTTGGACCTCGAGGTCGAAACGATTCCAAGTAGGAATCAGTTCTCGATGCCCAATCCTACTGGCGAGTGAAGCAAATCTACCAGCAACTTTCATATTTTACCAGAATTTGGCTGGTAGATGGTGCTAGTTGTGATCACTGCCCACAAGACAGAGGTTTTTAATTCTCTGGTGAAGACAGAGAGAGAGAGAGAGAGAGAGAGAGAGAGAGAGAGAGAGAGAGAGAGAGAGAGAGAGAGAGAGAGAGAGAGAGAGAGAGAGGGAAGAAGAAGGAAAGAACAGGGAAGTTAAGAAAAGCAAAGTAAAGGTGTAGACTTCGAAGCCCCTTGTGTTTCCCAGGTGGCCTGGATTACATCCGTACAGAGCTTTGTTTCCCACTGCTCATCTCATTAGAACAAAATGGAAAGCCCACTCCACTTCTAAAAAAAAAAGAAAAACCCAAAGCAGAGCAAGCAGCAGGGTTAATGGGTTTACAAGCTGTGTCCTATGATAAGCTGAACATGTTTGGCACATAGCTGAGACTCATTACTTGTGCCCCTCCTGAGGGGAGCTGCAGAAAGAGAAGAACAGCCACAAGAACTGAAATGTCTCCACGACTCACTTATGTCTGCTCTTTGCCAAAATAGATGTGTTCTTTGGAAATGTATAGTCTGGAGATGAATGGGACTGAACAGGAACCTTTTTAAAAGCAAAAGAAGCGCTGAAGATGATGTTGCACTGAATTGGAAGTTGATGCATGAGTTGCCAGGGCAACAACTCTTTTTATTACTAGTGACTGGAGTGTCAGAGAGTATGTGGTATATGTTTTATCTTAAAGGATTTCCTCTTTTTATTGAAAGCCTGTACACCTTGGAGTTATACTGACCCAGTCATGTCTTAATTAGGAAAGCCCCAGTTATTCATTTACTACAGCTCCTGGAACCAACAGATTACGATTCATAATGAATCCCTATTTGGACAGGATTAGCTCAACAATAGGAGGTACACTGCAAAAAAGAAATCCACCTGGACTGAGTTTGAGTCTTCAAATTTGAACTAATTTAAGTGATGTTTTATGTTTGCAATGCAACTAAACTAAAATCATGTTATTTTGTAAATATCAGTGGAATGGTCTGCCTTGTTTGGAGATACTGACAAAGGCTTTATTGAATATAAATTGGAATTCTCCCACTGCACTGGCAGAAGACAAAATCTTCTAGTGAAGAATAGACATTATACAGTACAACAGTTATTAACAGTAGACTATTAAACTAATGTTCATGTTTACAATTCCCCTTTAAGACTGAATCAAATTCAAACTGACATTTTTACAGTGTAGGGTGGTATAATTGTTACGAGCACAGGTCCACAGTTTCAGTCCCGCCCATGTCTGTCAAGTCTGATTAGATTTAGGCATATTTGAGTCGATAAAGGAAGACCAGTTGCAGTCTGAATTCCTGCAGGGAACCTGACTTTTTCTCAGCATGGAAGCACCTGAGGACATTCTTGCTATTATTCTCAGCTTAAACTTCAGCCCCTTGAAAAACTGTAGACTTGATGTGGCCTTACTGTACAACAACCTTGCAAAAGTATGACGTTGCAGCTGTTCATTCACAAAGAGCCCAGTCATTACCCTGATCAGGGCCTCACAGTGCTGCAGATACACATCTGGACATGAGCGGACCATAAAGAACCAAAACCATGCCTCCATCTCCCGCCTACAGCAGCTGGAAGCCATTCATACTGGGTTGCTCCACTGGAGGCTCTGGAGAGGGGGAAGCAGTGAGAAATGCCAATGTTTGTGTTTGCATCCCAAATTCTAACTCATGTCCTTCTTGTGTTTTCTGGCCCCAAAGCACAGGACGTGAAACCTTATGCCTGATGACCGAGACCGAAATTCAGAGAGCAGCCACAAAGTAATTTGTTGCTGTGCATAAAGCAGAGGAAACACATCACATGCATGTTTGGAATGACTTCTCTCTGCAGTGGATACAAGAAGTCCATATAAAAAATGTTAAATGGGAGTTGTGGTCCGTGTCAGAGGAAAGGGAATGGGGTGGTGTGTCAGGGCTGGTTGGTGATTGGGCGAGCTTTTCCTCCACCCCCCTTTTTTAAGTGCACGAAAAAGAGATGGTTCCAGGCCACAGTTTGGATGCACCTCACATTTAGTCTTTATTCCATATCTTCAGAACTACTGGTGACTGGTATCTGCAATAAGTCTGAGAATGAAGCCACATCAAAGCGTTACACTAATTAACTCAACTGCAGACAAAAGGTGACTTTAGATGAATAGAGGTCGGGTAGAGCGTGCACGACATGACACATATTACACTGCGGCCACGTATGCGGTTCGTCATTTGGTCATAAACAACCGAGTTGCTTGCCATTCCTTGAATTTGTCTGATGATTTCGTCATCAACACGCCCACTCGCTTGCTGTGAATTCTTGCTTTTTGGGCTCAATCGGACATACTTTGCAGTAGGGAGCTGGCAGGGTAAAGACCGTTTAATGTCGGGATACATTGCTGGGATAAAGTATCCCCTCTCGCTAGGGCTGGACGATTTTGGCTAAAATCATAACCACGATTAATCGAACAAGTTACCTCGATTACGATTATTGAACGATTATTTTAAATCTTTTTTCTTTTCTTATACTGTAAATATGTTCACGGTTATTTTTTCTAATGAAAGAGTGCATAATCCTATCTTTGTGATTCTAAAATAAGGAAACAACACACAGATAGCAATTAATGCTTATTTATTAAATATTTCAAACAACTGAACTGAAATCTACAACAGTAGATTTTACAATGAAATAAAAACGTCTTATAAAAAAGTAATTTAAGTTTTAATGTAAAAAAAAAAAAAAAAGTTTCCTAAAAATGTAGAAAATAAATAATAAATGTCCATCATAAGATTAACGGGAACCTGTGGTTAACTGTCTTTTCGGAGTTAAACTCCACAAGCGTGTCCTGCGGCTCGCCGGCCGTCTCACACACACACACACACACACACACACACACACACACACACACACACACACGTCCACAGCGCTGCAGGCAGAGGCGGGGTCTGTTCTGAGTATAATAAAGCCCCGTCTGTGTTGAGCAAAACATTACGTGAATTACTTCGAGAATGGACGTGCATTTAATATAGGAAAAGTGCACAAGTATTAGCATCATTTGTTGTTGTTGTATGTGGCGCTAAGGTGTAGTGACGATGCTATAAAGACCGTTGCCGTGCTTGCGTCCCTCCCTTACCCCTCCTACCAGTCCCTATGGCCACTTGGCCAGTGGGAATGCAAACGGAAAAAAAGATTTTGGGGGAGAGTAGTTCTTAGAACTGCTTAGAAGTGTACTTTTCCTCTAAAAAGTACAAGTACTATCCAGTCGGAAAGCACCTATGGTCGCAGACTGGACAGGGCGGAGTCACGTGACTACACACGCCGTGGCCATATATGTTTTAAGGGGAAAGTACATTAACACACAGTGGGCGGCCGCGGAAATATTAATAGGATTAAAAGACTGAAATAACCGACTTGGTAAAATTACGTCGGTTATAGGCTCTGAATTTCGGTTACGATTATTTTTCGATTAATCATCCAGCCCTACCTCTCGCTATCTCTGCTATCGGGGCTTAACTATGACGGTCAATATGGCGCAAAATGTGAGAGCTTGTAGAATACGATGTGAGAAAATCTGAACTTGTATGTTAAAATTTGCACTTGTAAAAAAATATTCGGTTACACTTTACTTGAAGGTATCTACATAAGAGTGACATGACACTGTCATGAACGTGTCATAAACATTATGAACAAGTCATAAACGTTTATGACACAACGCTTCTGGTTAGGAGTTAGGGTTAGAGTTCATGTGTCATGACAGTGTCATGTGTTCATGATAGTGTCATGTCACTCTTATGTAGATACTTTCAAGTAAAGTGTTACCGAATATTCACACACGTGATCTGAATTTGAAGTCACACAAAGAAAAAAAACACATGAGAGCTTGTTAAAAAAATCTGAACTTGTAAGTTGAAATTTGCACTCGTATTCTGAATGTGAAGTCAGAAAAAATATTCACAAAATGTGTAGATTGATATTTCCATGAACACAATGACAACTGCAAACTTGTAATGCAACATTTACTCGTGTACTTTTTTTTTTTTTTTTTACTCATTTTCAATCACAACCACGACTCAGTGTTTACAACCTCTCCAATCTGGCACTGCAACTTCACACATGTGCTCTCTCGTATCACAAAGTGGCCAATCTGCACGCCTCGACTTTTGCAACACTTTTGGCGATACATTTGGTGCAAAACTAATTTGTACCTGTGGACTTAGGCTGTGGAGCTCTGAGCCAACAGAACGGGGAAAGCAGGGTTTCTATCGACAGATGAGGGACAACTCTGTCTGGCTTATTTATGTAGCATTGAAGCGGGGTCAGCCCAATGGTCCCACAGCCCAATGGTCCCACAGCCCTATGGTCCCACAGCCCTATGTTCCCACAGCCCAATGGTCCCACAGCCCTATGTTCCCACAGCCCTATGGTCCCACAGCCCTATGTTCCCACAGCCCTATGGTCCCACAGCCCAATGGTCCCACAGCCCTATGTTCCCACAGCATTATGGTCCCACAGCCCTATGTTCCCACAGCCCTATGGTCCCACAGCCCTATGTTCCCACAGCCCTATGGTCCCACAGCCCTATGTTCCCACAGCCCTATGGTCCCACAGCCCTATGTTCCCACAGCCCTATTTTCCCACAGCCCTATGGTCCCACAGCCCTATGTTCCCACAGCCCAATGGTCCCACAGCCCTATGGTCCCACAGCCCTATGTTCCCACAGCCCTATGTTCCCACAGCCCAATGGTCCCACAGCCCTATGTTCCCACAGCATTATGGTCCCACAGCCCTATGTTCCCACAGCCCTATGTTCCCACAGCCCAATGGTCCCACAGCCCTATGTTCCCACAGCATTATGGTCCCACAGCCCTATGTTCCCACAGCCCAATGGTCCCACAGCCCTATGTTCCCACAGCCCTATGTTCCCACAGCCCAATGGTCCCACAGCCCTATGTTCCCACAGCATTATGGTCCCACAGCCCTATGTTCCCACAGCCCTATGTTCCCACAGCCCTATGTTCCCACAGCCCTATGGTCCCACATTTCTAAGATTTTTTGTTAGGGTTAGGGTTACATTCCATCTATAGTCCATTGCTACTGGATAATAGGTTGGGTATAATTGGCTACCAGATTGGGAGAAAGGGGGATAAAATCTGATACAAATTTATGAAAAAGGAAATGTGGGAACATAAACATAATAAAAAAAAATCTTAGAAATGTGGGAACATAGGGCTGTGGGAACATAGGCCAGCTCCCATTGAAGCTTGGTGGAATAGCAAGCTAGCGTTAGCTAACTAGTCAGCCAGCCCGCTTCTAAATAAATACCTTTTAATTATCTAAACACATTTTAACAGTCAAACTGAAACACTGGCGGTGAGCTGCAGGTCCTGCAGCCGCAGACGGACCATCATCAGTGGGGATACTTAATACTTAACACCACCCAGGACAGTTGTGACTGGTGTAAAGAAATACAAACAAGCCAGAGCGTTTTTCCCTCTATCCCAGAAAAGATAGGCGGTGTAGCCAGACCACCCTCCAGCATTGACACAGCGCTGTGGAGAATGCGAGACTGTGTCCAGTCCAACTGATTTGGACATCTGCATTCTCACATACAGCTCCGCAGGGTAATGTCGAGATCATTTCAGGTTTGAAGTGTATGTGTGAAAGGGGCTTTAGTGTGCTATACTAAAACGATGACATAACACACTCTCCAGGGGAACTCTCCGTGGGTTCTTCACTATGAGTGGCATCGTCATATTATACATTATTTAATCCTTTGTTACTATAAAAAAATATAGATTAGAGCAGCTTTAAAAACACTACAAAGTAGCCATTTTTAACTTTTTATTATGCCTTTATTACATCTACCTAAATACACTGTAACTAAGGTAAACAGCACACGGACACTCACTAGTACAAAAAATAAAAAAACTTGTGTTTATCTATAACTAAATTGGATATATAATCAGTCCCTCCAAAAACGTGATTATGCGATCACATAATTCAATGCATAATCAGCCAAAGTCTGCATATTTATGCAGGGGCCGCATTTTTTCAAATACGCCGCATTTTCGCCGCATAAATTGCCGATTTCCGCGCAAAATATGCGGGGCTTGCATGATTTCATAATCCCCGCATTTTTGTTGCAAAAAAGTCACATATATCTTAGCAGAAAGTTGAAAAATGTTGCGTTTACTTCACACAAGAGCAGCCATTTTCTCCTGTTGCCATGGGAACTTTATGAAGTGACGTTATGAAGTGACGATATGAAGTGACGTTATGAAGTGACGATATGAAGTGACGTTATGAAGTGACGTTATGAAGTGACGTTATGAAGTGACGATATGAAGTGACGTTATGAAGTGACGATATAAAGTGACGATATGAAGTGACGATATGAAGTGACGTTATGAAGTGACAATATAAAGTGACGTTATGAAGTGACGTTATGAAGTGACGTTATGAAGTGACGTTATGAAGTGACGATATGAAGTGACGTTATGAAGTGACGTTATGAAGTGACGATATGAAGTGACGTTATGAAGTGACGTTATGAAGTGACGTTATGAAGTGACGTTATGAAGTGACGTTATGAAGTGACGATATGAAGTGACGTTATGAAGTGACGTTATGAAGTGACGTTATGAAGTGACGTTATGAAGTGACGATATGAAGTGACGTTATGAAGTGACGTTATGAAGTGACGATATGAAGTGACGATATGAAGTGACGTTATGAAGTGACGATATAAAGTGACGTTATGAAGTGACGATATAAAGTGACGTTATGAAGTGAAATTATGAAGTGACGTTATGAAGTGACATTATGAAGTGACGTTATGAAGTGACGTTATGAAGTGACGTTATGAAGTGACGTAATTACGCGACGTGAACATCATTGAAAAGCTGCAAACCCCGCGATGAACCCATGATGAAACCGCAGTTTTTGCAAGTTCCCGCAATTTCATCGCATAAAATTACATAAATATCCTGCATATTCCATCGCATTTTTTAAGAAAACGTGCCCCATAATCAAGGGTTTTTGCCTGCAACAATCACAAAAAAACTCTGCATGTTTCTGGAAGGACTGTATAACAAAATCCTAATACAGAGTAATAATAATAATAATGTTGTAGACTATGGCTCACTGTAGTTAACAGATGGTAGTCTCTGTGAAACTCTGTGGACATAAAAAAAAAAGATCAGACTGCTCATAGAGCTCAGAATCTTGTTATCTTATCAGTGAGGTTTCTCATGCTGGGTATGATGTACGATGAGCTCTGAGCTGTCTTTTACTAACTTAATTACCTCCAGGCAGAGAGGCTCACAAGTTTCTGAGCTAGAGTCCAAGTCAAGTCTCATGTCTTTGAGCTAGAACCAAAACAATTACTGACCAAATATTGAGGTACTAAAGAAGAAAGGACTTGCTTGTCTTTTGCTGAATGATAATGACAGATCTTGCCTCCTATTTTGCAGGCCTTGTGTGAACTTTTTAAAAGCCAAAGCAAAGCTTATGATGAATGGCACAGCAGCTGCCGGTGTGGTCGACATGTTTGTTGTCCTCTCTCACGTGAGGCCGTGTGCAGCAGATACGTTACGTATATAACGCAGGTAGGTTATAGGTTACGCAGGGAGGGGAATAACATTCACCTCATCAGACGTTTCCTAAAAATAAAAGATTGTTCACGAGACCAAATCTTTTGAGGACGAGTCTCAAGTCAGGTCCAAAGTCATTCTGTGTGCAGTCTATATCAACGATGTTTCATTTCGGGATTGTTCAGGTGCCGCAGGAGATTCCGCTGGATGTCCCTCATTTTCAGTCGGATGTCTCTCACCTTCCTCTTTCTTTGTGTTGGCGTTCTAACCTCCGGTGGATTTGTGAGGACTATGGTTAACTGCTCCTCAGATCTCTGCAGGGTAAATCCAGACAGCTAGCTAGACTATCTGTCCAATCGGAGTTTTCTGTTGCACCACTAAAACTTTTGCATGTACACATGTTCCACCAATACAAGTTCATGCCGAGGCTATTTTGCAGAGGCATTGCAACCGTGTCCGGCGCTTAGCGCCACCCCGTGATTGGTTAAAAGAAATGCCAATGAACCAGAGCACGTTTTTCTCCTATCCCGGAATGTTGTGTGGACTAGCCAGACTCTCATCCGGAGCGCTATTGTGTGTGTGACTTAAGTCCGAGCCTCAAACTTGAGTCCAGACCTCTGCCTCCAGGACAATATCTTGTTTTGTCAAGTGCTACATCCTAGGATGCAGAAGAGGGTAACAATACATACTGAATCAGTATCAGCAAAAGATACACACCTTTACTTCCTCCCTGGTTGTCTCCTGAGATCGAGGCCTTCCCAACCATTTGCTCATGTGTTGTCCAGCCCCTCAGGCTGTGGCCTGATGATGTATGTCATGTACAGAAGGCCAAACAATTGGTCCTTTGCTGCCACTGAAGTGCTGCTCTGCTTCAACATGTTTACCTGCTGTTGGCTTTATCTCTTGACAACCTTCACCTAAATTCAAGCCCAAGCTTACACCCACCCAGGATCAAAAGACCCTGTCATATATTAACCTGCATATGCTTTTTTTTAAACTTAAGTTGCCCACGCAGGCCAGCTGTTAGAGCTCCTGACTCCAGTCTTTTAAAGTCTTTAGGATATACACAAATGTAATTCCATGACCATACTTTAATAAGAGACATACATGAACATCTACTTTGGAAACAGGGTGGGATGATCCCTGGGTGGGATTCTGCTGGGAAAGTGAAGCTACTTTAAGTTCCATCTCAATTTCAAAAACTTGAAATGAAAACTCAAAGCCCGACTATGTAGCTTTTGAAATAAGAAATAAAACATTCCTCCTTCTAGAAAAAAACCAGAACAGTAAAACACACTCTTGATCAATCCAATGCACTCAAGAGTTGTTTGCTATACTAAACTTTATATTTGATATTGTTGTGTAACTGTCATTACTGAGTCTGTTCACTGACTTTATGACTACCCCTGTTGTGCTATTGCTACACTACATGTTGACATCTACCATTATTCTGTAGTTGCCACTTTTGCCACAGTGGCCAATCAGCTATGTTGTTTTGATGCAGGACTTAAATATTCATGTTTTTTGCAGTCAATTGATGAACAAAAAATGATATATGGGGCTACATTTACATCCACAATTTCTTGGCTGGGAGTGGTGGCAGGCAACTGGTGGACCCCCCCCCCCCAATAAATGGAAAATCATTGTTTTTACACTTTAGTTTTTGTACAGATTAAACAAACAAGAAGCAAAGTGTTAATTGGTGAGCTCCAGAGGTGCTAGCAGGCAAGTCTGTTACCTTCAGACAAAGCCAGGCTAGCTGTTAGCCATTGCAGTGGCAACAGTATACAGTGGTAGGGTCTGATTACTGAACACCTCCATATAAACAGGTTCTTTAGATCAGCTGAGCTGACAATGGCACTTTTCATTGAGCTGGACGAGGCAGTAGAAATCCAAAGTGAAAAAAACTAGACAGCAAAAATAGAAAGGAAGGCCTCCCACACAGATCATGTGATCAAGCTTCAATGGTTTCTGCCTCACAGCTACAAGTCAGGCTGGGGACAAAGACAGTATGGGGCTGTTGCATTATCACAAAATGTGATTTATAATCCTTGGTGACAGGAAAAGAGTGTAGCACCAGCAGCACCATGGGGGAATGTTAAGCGGCCATCTCCTGCCAAAAACTGCAGTTCATCGAGTGGCCAACTGAGGCTGGCTCGGAAAGGTCATCAATCCCTATAGACCCCCATGTTAAAATTCCCAACTTTACAGCAGAATTAAACATGTTTGTCTCTATAGCTAATTTCCCCCCTTATGACTTCAACTGTACAGGGGTTAATTTATTTATAACTCACCCGTTTATATTATGTTCAGGGTTAAAGTTTTGCATAATTAAGGGCGTGCTGCTTCGAGTGACAGGTGACTGCTGTCCCAGGAGACTGTAGGCTTCATTCGGCCCGCCTCAGCTCCACCCATGCTCCACCTCTTTGCTCATTTTTGCATTAGCCGGCCGTTAGGCGACTTCAGGCACTGCCAAGATGGCAACTGCCGGAGCCACCAAGAGCCACCCACTTCGAGCTTCATTTTTGTTCTTCAGAGACCTATGGGTGACATCACGGAGACTACATCGATATGTTATACAGTCTATGGGAAACATTCTCTCTTTCTCTCATTTCTCATCTTTCTCATTCTCTCTTTTCACTATCACTTCATAGTAAGTGATGTTTAGGGCAGGGTATCGTTCAAAAATGTTCGATACCGGTACCGATACCGTGACT
Source organism: Sander lucioperca (assembly GCF_008315115.2). NCBI lineage: Eukaryota > Metazoa > Chordata > Actinopteri > Perciformes > Percidae > Sander > Sander lucioperca. Next base: position 26,289,417 of record NC_050191.1, on the reverse strand, counting down.
TTGATACAGGTTCCTAAACTGTTTTGGATACCAATTTTATAAAAACAAATAGAAATTCCAACATTACACATACAATTTTAGTCTTAGTTGCGTAATGTAGAGTTGTTCCTGCCTGCCTCTACGGCGTGTAGTGTTAAGCCGATAATCGGCCGTTAGACAGTCTGGCGAGGTCAGTGACTCGAGTCTGTTCCGTGTGTTCCGTGCCGCTGTCGGCCTTCATTTTGGCCGATTTGACATGTATAATCGGCGGGGCGGGCACTGTCGGCAGTCAGACTCAATGACCAATCTGATTGGTGGAGTGCTAACCCGGAAATGACGAACGCAAATCTTTTAAATTGACCTTTGTCAATCTGAAATGAAGACAGATTCAGCAACTGCACGGCCTATTTCTCTCTTAAAATGTTTTCAAAAACACGTTTCGGTGAACTATTTTAGTACAATATGAGATCGTATTCTGAACAAGCCGCCATGACAGTCTGGCTGTGAATTTCTGGAAAAACCAGACCTACGTGACGCATTCGTCCAATCAGGTTTTCATTTTTGGGCGACAATACAGATTAGCGCTGCCTGCTGTTATGGAGACGTATTATGTCTCGTCTCTTTGGTGTGTTCCGAGACATTTTTTTGACCAACTCGGGAACACTGATCAGTCCAACTGCCTTTTCTGCCGAGGGTCAGCCGTCTGGTCAGTGTGTCTGCAGCTTTAGACAGCCACAAACATTATTAGATCTTGATGGAAGCATGCTGAATGCTTATATGCTCACTGACGCTAATGAGATTTACTCCTTAGTTTTGAAATTGGGTATTGAATGACGAGACATTTTTCGATACTCCTTTAGAGGCAATTCAGTCGGTGCCTAAAAAGTATTGGCCTACTTACAGCACCTTTGATATGTAGAAGAGTTAACATCCAGCCTGCGTTGCACAAGCCTACCTGGGTCAGGGTCATAGTTCTTAAACTACATTTCATCTAATGTTGGCAGAGGCTGGTCAAACTCTGTTGCTGTGTGTGTAAGTGATTGTGAAACACACACCCGGGCTACCTCACACTCAGCACGACAGGCCCTCACAGACAGACAGTGATACTAAAACAATATTTTCAACTGAACTTTACAGTCAGTGTGTCAGTTTCACATGCAGGGTCAAAACATCGGCTTCATGTGTCAAGTTTTCCTTTCACACCGGGTCAGAATAATATTCAGCCAAAATATGGTCGGATGACTTTTTGTTATTGACAGGAGCGTCAGTCAACCTCATGAGTTCAGGTTACTTAACCCTTGTGTTGTCCTCGGGTAAAATTTGAAATATGTTTGGTTTTTTTCCAAGCGAAGTGCCCCAAGATAAGATGTATGTTTTATGGAACCCATACAACATTCATCGCAGGCAAAATAAATGATTACTTCCATTGAATTTGAAGTGTTTTTTATTCAATTTTAAAGCATTTGAAAAAAAAATTGTTGAAATGGTTTTAAAACGGCATCCTGACTAAACTTAGACATAAACCAGTCTGTGATCCACTCAACATCCTCTGATCTGAACTATTAGTCAAAATAATTCATAATATTTTCTTTTTTTGAATTCAAAAATTAGGTTTAATGTCATTTAAATTAGTGTATTGACCAAATGTTAAGAAACACAGGTCAAAATTCTCTACAGAAAATAATCAACAGATTAATGGACAATGAAAATAAAATCGTTAGGTGCAGCACTAGTTTGGCTGCTCTAACATTGGAACGACAGGCGAGTGGCTTTTATGGCACCAGGCCCAGGAATAACCCCATCTGGCATTCCCACAGTGAGGGAACCAGAGCCTGGAACACAGATGTGAAGGCCACTGACCTGACAGTTCAGGCCAGTCTATGGACTGGACCTGCCCGCCCCAGCATTACACACTGTGATTGGTTGATTGAGTCTCTCTTTGGCACTGGAAAAAGACAACAGCTTCCATGTGAGAGCTGAGGACGTCAGTCAGCCTGTCATGATAAACTCGTCTAAAACAGAATATGTCCCGCCTGGTCCTTTCAAATGTCTTCATGCCACAAGACCATAGAAATGAAATGCCATTGACATTTTGTCTCCTCAAACCGTAAGCAAGCTTTTATTGTGACAATCATTTAGTGTTGATAATGTGACAGAACAGGTTTGGATGTTGTCTTTGGTTTGAGCAATGTGACCACAGATACCAAAGTTCTGCCACTTCAGGGAAAAGTGCAGCTAACACTGTGGAGATCCCGCTGAGACAAAAACAGCACAGGTCAGCAATATTCTTATTGTTTAAATCTCCTCATGGTTAATCATAAAGAACCCTTCTGCAGCCTCAACCAGATGAGAGCGAGTTAATGAATAACGGCGCTTTGTGGGGCTGTGAAGTGATTTACTGCCTTATCAGAACTGGAAACTAGAATTAAACCATACAAACCACAGGCACTAATTAAGATAAATGATTAAAACAATAAATGTAGCAGTCTGCACGGCATCTATCAAGCAACCTGTGTTACCTGAAATGAGACATAGTGCAGTTGGTGCCACGTTGGTTGAGATAAGCCTACCACACACCGAGCCGATAATCGGCTGTTGGACAGTCTGGCGAGGTCGGTGACTCGAGTCTGTTCGGTGTGTTCCGTGCCGTCGTCCGTCCGAGGGGCCGTCGTCCTTCATTTCGGCCGATTTGACATGTATAATCGGCGGGGCGGGCACTGCCGGCAGTCGGACTCAAATGACCCATCTGATTGGTGGAGAGCTAACCCGGAAACGGGGAGCGGAATGAGCGTGACTAGAGTCTCTCAAAATCTGACGAAAATCTTTTAAACTGACCTTTGTTGATCTGAAATGAAGACAGATTCAGCAACTGCACGGCCTATTTCTCTCTTCAAATGTTTTCAGAAACACGTTTCGGTGAACTATTTTAGTACACCATGACAGTCTGTCTTTGAATTTCCAGGGAAACCAGACCCACGTGACGTGTTCGTCCAATCAGCTGCCGGTTTTCATTTTTGGGCGACAATACAGATTAGCGCCGCCTGCTGTTATGGAGACGTATTACGTCTCGTCTCTTTGGTGTGTTCCGAGGCACTTTTTTGACCAACTCGGGGAGACTGATCAGTCCATCTGCCAACATATCGGTTTTTGTATCGTTTAATATTGCAAAAGACACTCAGAGATTATTTGTGTCAATTGAAAGAAAATATCAGTAGAAAACCACTGAAACATTCTTTATTTAGTGGTGCCTTTCATATCAGGGTTTCTGCAGGTTTCACCAAGGCAAATTTAAGAATTTTGAATTATTATGAATGAAATTTTTCATTTTTTATATTATTAAAAAACAAATTGGGGTATTGTAGTCCTTCATTTATATAGGACAGCCGAAGACATTAAAGGGGAGAGAGAAAGGGAATGACATGCAGCAAAGGGCCACAGGTCAGAGTCGAAACTGCGGCCTCCGCGTCAAGGAGTACACCTCTATATGGGCGCCTGCGCTACCAGGTGAGCTAACCAGGCGCCCGCATTATGAATGAAATTTAAGACCTATGTCGCAACATAAAAAAAAAAAAAATGTCAGATGTCAGAGTGCGGAAACATTGTCTGAAACAATTCCCCGATTTCCTCATTATAGGCATTATAGGACTGGTGTCTGGATTGGCTGCAATAGAAGTTGCATATTGGTAGGGCTGCAACAACGAATCGATAAAATTTGATTATTAAAAAAGTTGGCAACGAATTTCATTATCGATTCGTTGTGTCGTGCGACACGCCACTCAGTCGTGGAGATAAAAGCAATTGAGTTGAGTGGCGTGCGGAGCGGTGCAGAGGGAAAGAAAAGAAAATGAGTTTATTAAAATAATCGTTAGTTGCAGCCCTACATATTGGTCTAATTTGTAGTCGTAATACAGCAAATTATAATTGGACTGGTGAGAAAGAACTACAACACCACAGAATAAAAAAAAAAGAACATTGTAAAGCGCTGTGGGGACATTTCAATGAGCATTAGAGGTAGGGAAACTAAGACATGTTTAAAATTATTTAGGACTTACAACACAATACTTCGGTGAATTTAAGACTTTTTAAGGCCCCGCGGAAACCCTGAATAATCAGTGTTCAATTTGTTCAATAAAAAAGAATGTTGTAATTGATTTCCTTTTATTTGTTTTCAAATTCAATGAGCAATTTGTTGTATTTTAGCAGAAGACTGAAAGCAGCAGAAATGCAGAACTGAGTACACTTTAATATCTGTTTATTTATCGCAAGTAATATCTTTACCGCGATATTCAACAACGTTATTGCATATTTTCCTCACATCCTGCAGCCCTACCAGGTTCATATTCAAATTCAAATTTCCCCGACAAACAAGCTGAACAAGCAGCAGTAGGTATGTGGAGACATAGACCCTACGCCGTAGCCTGACGAGCACCTCTCGAAAAATGTAACTACACGACGACTAAACAACATGAAATCAAGGAGAGGGTTAACTTTTCCAGCTCCAGAGTTCCCACCGTGGTCAGAAAGAACAGGGGAGACACTTTGTTTCTCTCACTATGACCCTAGAGTCGCTACTCACACTGAAGCTAATCTCCATCGCTCTCTCATTTGCTCTACCACACACTCCCCACGCACACACAAACATGCACCGGCCCTGCTATTCTCTTAAAGAGATTGATGCACACACCAACGCCGTTTAAACTTCAGGACACTTACGTAGGCTACGGCGAATGCTCTGTGTGGAGCCTCCGCAGAACCATAAATCAAGCTTAAGGTGCACATATTTGGCAGGCGGGTTTAGTAAGTAAGTAAGTAAAGTTTATTTATATAGCACTTATCACAGACAGAATCACACAGTGCATCACAGGCCAAATAAATAAATACATTATAAAAAAAAAAATAATCACAAAAAGCCCAGTAAATCACAGTAAGTCATAGTAAAACACAAAAGCATGAAATACAGAGGAATACAGTCAACAATGTTGTTAAAGGTCCCATGGCATGAAAATGTCACTTTATGAGGTTTTTTAACATTAATGTGCGTTCCCCCAGCCTGCCTATGGTCCTCCAGTGGCTAGAAATGGTGATAGGTGTAAACCGAGCCCTGGGTATCCTGCTCTGCCTTTGAGAAAATGAAAGCTCAGATGGACCGATCTGGAATCTTCCCTTTATGACGTCATAAGGGGAAAGGTTACCTCCCCTTTCTCTGCTTTGCCCGCCCAGAGAATTTGTCCCGCCCATGAGAAAGAGAGAGACATCAGGGGCTTTCCGACTGGAGGGATTTTTGCAGTTCCTAGAACACTTTTTTCGTCGTGTTCCGACAGGAAAAATGTTGGGATTTTTTAATTCCTCTGGCCCAGTAGCGTACTTTGTTAGCTCCTACTTCAGAGCAGGGTCTTTTCCCTTTTCCTAGGTGTACTTGATTGGTCGAACTTATAAGTCACGCCCACTGCCAACTCGGAACTTGCAGACTAACCAACAACGGGACATTTTTAATAATTTTCACCATCTTATTCATCATTAAATTCACTTCTGACAACGTTTTAGGCGAGAAATCAACTGTTTAGATTTCGAATATAGGCAGTCTTGCGAAAATTAATGCCGAATTGACAATTTGCGTCAAAGTTTTCGGAGCTCCATGAAGTGAGGCGACAGCCAGCAAGCACCTGCCCCGGCCGCTAGCTCGTCGCTCGGCCATGACTGGCTCAGAGACCTCGCTGTGAGCTGGAGGTCTCTCAGACCGCTCTCGTAAATAAGAGGCTTTTATTTCGCCGTTGACGGATCGTTTGTTTAAATATCACAACACATGTCCATCATAACATTAATGGGAACCTGTGGTTAACTGTCTTTTCGGAGTTAAACTCCACAAGCGTGCCCTGCGGGCTTGACAACCTCGCTGACCGGGCAGTCTCACACACACACACACACACACACACACACACACACGTCCACAGTGCAGCAGGAAGAGGCGGGGGGAGAGAGAGATACCCTTTTCTCTTCGGGAGACTTGTTTAAATTATGACAAATATGCTATATACATTAGATTTAGTATTTAGTTCATACTTTTTTTGGTGTATTTGTTTTCTGATTTTAACGCTATAAAGACCGTTGCCGTGCTTGCGTCACTCCCTTACCCCTCCTACCAGTCCCTATTGCCACTTGGCCAGTGGGAATGCAAACAGAAAAAAAGATTTTGGGGGAGAGTAGTTCTTAGACCTGCTTAGAAGTGTACTTTTCCTCTAAAAAAGTACAAGTACTATCCGGTCGGAAAGCCCCTATTATGGCTTGCAAATGAGTGAAGCATGGCAGTTGGTCAAGGCCACACCCCCACCCTCCACCTTGCCCCCCCCTCTCCTCCTCAATAGCATTTAAAGCTACAGACACAGAAATGGCACATCCTAAGGAAAGCTCATTGTGGGACTGGCTCTAGTGGCTGTAATTCTGCACCAAGGCTGAATTTAAGGAAAGAGACTTCAGATACAGTATTAGGGGACCACTAAGGTCTATATAAAAGAGACTTCAGATACAGTATTAGGGGACCACTAAGGTCTCTATAAAAGAGACTTCAGATACAGTATTAGGGGACCACTAAGGTCTATATAAAAGAGACTTCAGATACAGTATTAGGGGACCACTAAGGTCTATATAAAAGAGACTTCAGATACAGTATTAGGGGACCACTAAGGTCTATATAAAAGACTTCAGATACAGTATTAGGGGACCACTAAGGTCTATATAAAAGAGACTTCAGATACAGTATTAGGGGACCACTAAGGCCTATATAAAAGAGACTTCAGATACAGTATTAGGGGACCACTAAGGTCTATATAAAAGAGACTTCAGATACAGTATTAGGAGACCACTAAGGTCTATATAAAAGAGACTTCAGATACAGTATTAGGGGACCACTAAGGTCTATATAAAAGAGACTTCAGATACAGTATTAGGGGACCACTAAGGTCTATATAAAAGAGACTTCAGATACAGTATTAGGGGACCACTAAGGTCTATATAAAAGAGACTTCAGATACAGTATTAGGGGACCACTAAGGTCTATATAAAAGAGACTTCAGATACAGTATTAGGGGACCACTAAGGTCTATATAAAAGAGACTTCAGATACAGTATTAGGGGACCACTAAGGTCTATATAAAAGAGACTTCAGATACAGTATTAGGGGACCACTAAGGCCTATATAAAAGCATCCAAAAAGCAGCAGGTCATAGGACCTTTAAACGAACGCCTGACTAAAAAGATGCGTCTTTAGCTGCTTTTTATAAATGTCAGCAGAGGCTGCCATTCCTAAAACAAGAGGCAACGCGTTCCAGTCTAGGAGTGATTATTTGGAAAGCTCTGTCCCCTCTTCTCAGCTTAGTGCAGGGAACAGCCAGTAAGCCCTGATCAGTGGACCACATACGGGTGCAGCAGATCACTTATGTAAGCCGGTGGTGCCTGACCATTGATGGCTCTGTAGGTAATGACAAGAATCTTGAACTGGATCCTGAATTTAACAGGCAGCCAGTGCAAAGAGGCCAGGATAGGGGTTATGTGACATGACCTCCCTGACCTTGTCAGCAACCTAGCAGCAGCATTCTGGACCAACTGTAAACAATCTGCAGATGATTTAGTGAGGCAAGTAAAAAGAGAATGACTGTAATCCAAACGAGAGGAAACAAGGCATTTCTAACCTAGCATAGGATACAACACGCCTGAGTTTAGCGATGTTTCTAAGAAAATATTATGTTTTTGAATTTAACCCTCATGTTGTCCTCAAGTCAAATTTGAAAGTTTTTTTATATCGGAAATATTGGACGTTGAAAAAAGCGTCAAAAACGCCGGCAAAAGCAACAAAATGTCCAAAAAAAAGTGATACAAACATCAAAAAAAGCTATAAAAAGGTGGAAAAAAGTGACCGGGAAGACATCACAAGGGTAAAAAAAAAAAAAATGCACTTTAGAAATCCCACTCTCTGCCAGCGTGCAATGTGTTTAAAAATGAAATACGTGTGGAGGTATTTCCGGTTGTTGGACGTTTATGTCTCGATGCAGAGGTCCAGGGTTCGAATCCGACCTGTGAAGATTTCCTGCATTTCTTCCCTCTTACTCACCTAGCTATCCTGTCAAAAATTAAAGGCAGAAAAGCCCAAAAATCATCTTAAAAAAAACAAAATGAAATACACTGTGTTCAATGTTATTTTTTACCCAGAAATTTAAAAAATAATGCATTTTAAAGCTGTAATTGCAATACCGCAATACTGTGAAACCGTGATATTTTGGCTGAAGGTTATCATACCGTCAGAATCGCATTCCGGGCCCATGCTATTAGTATTACCATATCTGTGTCTCAAACATTGGAAAAGCTAGAGGATATATAGTTATATAAATAAAACTAAAAAAATCTTAAAGGTGCTGTAGGTAGGATTGTGAAAATCCAGGACTTAGCCAAAAAATTTGAACATCGACAACTTCTCAGTCCCTCCTCTCGCTAAAGCCCCAAACGGGAGAATGAATGCGTGTCCCTGAGCAGTGATTGACACACAGTTAGACACACCCCCCTGGCCCTGATTGGTGCATCTGAACAGGGAGCGGTGGATTTTTGCAAATCACACTACAGGCTGTAGGTGGTGCCAGAAGAGCAGGATGTTTTTTTAATGACCTGCTTCATGTAGTTCTACTGGAACATAGGGTCAGTTTCAGCAAATATGACAGAAAGTTAGTTTTATAAGTCTTACCTACTGCACCTTTAAAGACAAAACTTGCTAAAGAAGTCCTCTGAGGGACCAACTACAATCATTAGATTTGAGGAAAATCATTAAATTAGTTTTGATGCTCACATTGATTTTACATTGATTCGGTTTAGGTGTTGCCCAAAACAGCTCGGGTGCTGCACCTTAGTCTTATAATGGTAGGGAAAACCATGTTTTCATGTGAGCAGGTTCCAAAATGAACTGTTTTATCCACCAGCCAAATGGCTAGAGATTGTTCAAATTTCACCAGCCATTCAATGGATTAGCATTGTTTTTTTGGCTGGTGAGTGAAGCAAAAATCTACCAGCCACTTGCACATTTGACCAGCATTTGGCTGGTAAATGGTGCTAATGTTTAACCCTGTGCTGAGGCAGTTCCTTAGCATATTCTTATTCAACAGCACGTGAGTTTGAGTCTGAGGAAGAAGCGTGTTGCAACACGTGCCTTGGTATGTTCTTTGTTGGTACTCATGACGCAGGAGGCTCAGACGGGTTTTACGTGTGTAGCTGTTAAAGTCCCACAGACACACATAAAGGAGCGTTGGTTTCTACAGCGAGCATGCAGTCTCCATGAAGAACAACATATAACAATAAATCACAGCCATTCAAACTGCAAATAAAGCCGACCTGATAAACCTGATGGAATTGTCCCCAAAAGAAACTCAATCATCATAACATAACACAAATTGTATCATTATCTACTAGGATATTACATCCCACTGAATCACACACTGTTCCATGTCTGTTTTCCCTGCCATTATAAGGTTGAGGTACAGCACCCGAGCCGTTTTGGGCAGCACCTAAGCCAAATAAATGCAACTAGAAGACTTTTCTCAGATCTAAGGATTGTAGTTGGACTTCTTTAGCTCTAAGTTTTGCCTTGAAGCTTTTTGAGTGTCATTTATTTATTATCTGCTCTAGCTTTTCAAACGTTTCAGACACAGATATGGGCATCACTGGGTGCTAGATAAGACTCTTAGGGTGTTTTCACACATGAAAGTCTGAACCAAGGTCCGGACCAAGGTTCATGTTTTTGTTACATTGTATACATTTGATCCGGTTAGTTTTGGTTTCACACTGCAGTTATGCAAGCGCACTAAAGATCTCTACGTGACAAAACTACGTCCTGCCGTCATCACATACGTGAGCTGCGTCTCCAGATACTTATAATTGATTGGTTTCTGGACGGGCTTCCCCGTCCTCTCGTATCCTCTCTCTGTCCTTTTTTCAGCTGACTGCTGCTCTCCTCTACTGCCGCGACTCTTTTTGTTTTGTTGTGATGTTGAGAAGCGAGACACGGAAACTTTCTTTCTGGAGAATTTATTCAGAGACAAACGGAAACCTACACTGTACATTTACTACCACTTAACAAATAAACTGCTGATGTATTCTCTGCTCTGATAGCCGACAGCTGTCTGCTCTGAGTGCATTCACCGTCACTCTCACTCTCTCATGTAGCCTACACACTAAGCACCAAGCTATTCCTTAAAGGAGCTATTCCCCGGTCTTGTAACACAAGGAGAGCCTGCCAGAGCTCCCTGTATTTGGTCCGAAAGTCCGAACCATCCAAAAAATGCTTTCACACTGTAAACGAACCGTACCATGGTTCAGTTTGGTCCGGACCGAGACCACCTCTTTTGGTCGGACCAAAATTTGGTCTTTTGATCCGGACCGTGGTCCGGGGGAGGTTTCACACCTCTAATTTTGGTTCGGATCAAACAAAAAAGTCCGAAAGTCCGAACCAAATGAGGTATGTGTGAAAACGCCCTTAGAAATCACATCTGCACTAAGTGCAACTTGCACAATAGGTTTATCTACATCTTTATCATTACTAGTTAAGCAGTTGTACATTTTGTATTCCCAACTTGTATATATTTTAAATATTTAAATATTTGTTCTTGTATTCTATCCTATTATTATTTCATGTATACTGTATGTATGTATATTGTATCCTATTATTTCATGTATATATTCTGTGCTGTGACTGATATTTTGCTGCTGTAACACTGTAATTTCCCATTTTTGGGATCAATAAATATCTATCTATCTATAATAACGGGCCAAAATAATGTGAAAAAAGACACAAAACTAGCACAAAGGGCCACAAACCGACTACAATGAGACGCCTTATGACCACAGAGACCCAAAACAACCCCAAAGAAAGCAAAAAAACCCGAAAAAAAGACATAACACGACTACAAAGAGACGCAAAATCCCACAAAGAGACACAAAATGTATGGGGAAATTGTATTTTTTTTAATTTTTTTTAATTGAAAAACATCACTTTTTCTTAAAATACGTGCACCTATGTCTTCCACAAACCGAGGGAAAACACTGCTATACTATGTCCTTTCTGCTAACATTTCAGGCATATGAACATCACAGCCACTTGGCTTGCTAACACGTGACACGTGGCAATTTAACTTTTTGGTACTAGAATGATAAAATCAATTGCCTTTTCAGTCCACTAGATGGTGCAGTTGAGGTTTTGTTTCTGGTGATCAGCAGGAGAAATTTTATCTTTTTAGATAAAACAGATGTTAACAAAGTTTTTGAGACATAATTTGAAGTTGGAAAAATGGTAAATTGCAATATATGGCAGAATATTGCGATATGTTTAAAATCGCAATAATATTGTATCGTGACATAAGTATCGTGATAATATCGTATCGTGGCATCATAAGTATCGTGATAATATCGTATTGTGACATAAGTATCGTGATAATATCGTATCGTGGCATCATATGTATCGTGATAATATCGTATCGTGACATAAGTATCGTGATAATATCGTATCGTGGGGCCTATAAACATGTACTATGTCAGGTTCTCAACTGGTCTTACCCTGTGACCCAGATTTTCCCGTGGTCATTAAGTCTTTTATAGAGTTCAAACCAAGCAAATTTATTTTTTCAAAAATAGCCTTCGAAAACACACGCATCTTTTTTTAACATAAATACTAGAGTTGAGCCGGATACTCGGCGAGTATCCGGTATGGATAAAGCACTTTTTCCGAGTACGAGTATTATACGAGTAAAACGAGTCAATATCTGTGCTCGGATTGAATAAAAATCCTCATTGGGTAGTTGACTGTGTCTGCGTTCTGTGATAGGCTAGTCGTCACAGCGCCCCTCCCCTACACACATACAGATTTATCGTGTTGCTGTGTCCCGCTCTGCTCACTCACACAGAACATCTCTCTCTCTCTGTCTCTCCCTCAGTCACTCAGGTTCGCGGGTCTTTTCCGTTAACGTTTAGGGTTTTTTCAGCTTCAGGTTTGTTTTTTACTTCGGTTTGTAGTACTTACTTATTAACCAGTAGAGTTCTGGTAAACGTGGGGTTTGTTCAGACGTGGTGCTTGGTAGAATGCGACTCGCATTGCGTCTCTGCCTGTCGGAGATTTTTTTTCTTTTTTAAACCGTCAGCTGGCTCTAAACAGATCTGAAAAACAGCGTCAGACTATTTGATCCGTAGAACACAGTCCCCCCCCGCCCCCCTCTCTCTCTTTCTCTCTCTCTCTCTCTGTCTCTCTGTCACACACACACACACACACACACCTGGTGTGGAAATAAAAAAAATAAAAAAGAACCAAAAAAAAAAAAAAAATCACACTGATCATAAAAAAATTAAAAGTTAAAAAAAGAAAGTTATGTTGAGTATGAAAACTCTTGTTCATTACATTTTACTTCATAATTGCAACCGCATGTGTTGTATTCATTGTTCTTGTTCTGTATATAGTTTGTTTGTTATCGTGATCAAAACCATTGATCTGAAGCTCAATGCTGATGCTGTCATGTAAATAGTTTTCTAATCAGCAATAAATATAACAATTTCTGATCAACCCATATCAATTGCATGCTTAAAATAACATACCGGTTAAAGCCCCGCCCATTTCAAGACAAACCGACCCACTTCCGGGTTAAATCCCGCCCACTTCCGGGTTAGGCCCCGCCCAGTCCGAGTACAGATACAGATAATTCATATGGTTAACAGATACAGATACAGATAATGCTGTACTCGCTCATCCCTAATAAATACAATTATTTACATGTGCAAAGTGCATTTCAGAGAACATTAATAAGGAACGTGACAGCTGCATGGACAAAAGTGACTAAAATAAATTCAATATCAAAACTGCACAAAATAAATAAGGCCAGAAAATTAGATATTTAACTTCTATGCATGTCTCTGCATTCAGAGCACATCAGTAAGAAGCTGAAGGTCATATTTGTGCTTCGCCATCTTGCCTCCGAACGTCAACACAAACTTAAAGTCAACGTTAATCAAATGAGGGTTACCATGGCTACGGCGCCAGACTGCTGCACGGCTCTGACGCATGTCCGTCAAAATATCATTTTCAAAATAAAAGACAAGTCCAAAATCAGATGTGCATTGAATATTATTTATTCATGTATTGACAAGCTGTCCGTGACCCACCCAGAACGGGTCCGCGACCCACACCAGTTGAGAATCACTGCACTGTGTGATGAGAAACATGTTAAAATGTCTGCTAAAGTAAAAGCTGTATCCATTAACCTTCAGTTGGTCTTCATTAACAGCAGTGTCTGCATACTGACCCTACAGAGACATAGTGCAGTAATAGATGGAGCGGACTGGCCGAGGGCTGCGGTGTAAATGTGGAGGGTGTCTTAAGATAAACTGTCATGTCATGTCTAAGACAGGATACGGTGGGAAGTCCCTCTTTCGAAACAGTGTGTGTGAGTGCTGTCTGTCTGAAAAGTGTAGTGTGGGATTAAAATGATGTTTCAGTTACTTTGCTGTTGACATGTGATAGTATAACGTAACATATTTAGGGCTGCAGCTAAGCAATACTTTCACGATCGATGAATCTGTGTTATTTTTCGCAGTTGGTTTAGCCTATACAATGCCAAAACAATAATATGCATTGCAAGGTGACAAAGCTCAAGGTGATGGCTTAAAAATACCTTTTTTTGTCAGACCAACCATCTAAAACCTTAAGACAATTACTCTACAATAATAAAAAACAGAAAAAAGTAGCAAATCTTTACATTTAGTTTAGGAATCTGATGTTTGGCACTTTTCATTTACACATGACAGAATAACAATTACTCACTTTTCAAAATTGTCAGGGTTCCCCCCATTGTATTGCAAGCCTGGTGGCCCACCAGGCCTAAGTTGCCCTCCACCAGACCACGGGGAATTATTTTTAAGATTTTTTTTAAACTACAGGTACAGTAAGACGACTCGGTTTATTACGACAAATCTCCAGTTAGCTTTTAGCACCGACTCCATGTAGGGCCCTATGGCGTCGGTCTTATAGCTTTTATAAATTCTCAGTCTCGCAATTCCGTCCATTATTCTATTACAAATATTATTGGGCCCTACATGCTGCCATCAGTGTGGGACTGGTGCCAGCTGGGCCCTCGTTGAAAAAAGACAGGGCTAAACAACTTTTCTGGGGGAAACACTGATTGTTGTTGACTAAGTTTAACCTGTCAATCAACTGGAAGAATTGGTTCTTTAAGGTCCAGTTCTGTGGCTGGTTCAGATAAGTTTTATTCAGTGCGCAGTGGAGACCGAAGTTCCCAAGAAGCTGTAGAATTCTCTCTGACCAGAATGAGTTTCTGGCCAGTTTTTTTTTTTTTTTTTACAGGAAACAAATGGCTAAACAAAAGCCGTGAAGACATTCAACTCGCAAGTCTGTCTAGATTTGCATAGACTCAATACCATCTGCTTTTAATTAGTTAAGGTGTGAAACTCTGTCGGAGCCAACCTGGGCTCTAAACAACAGGTCTCACTCAGTGATCAAAGGGAAATGCATCCTCTCAACACTGAGCTAGAGAAAGGCAGGCAGAAGTAAAAAAGGTCAAATAGTTTCAAGACAGTCGAAAAGTCATCCAGAACAGCAGGAACTTGATCAGTAAACAGGAAAGAGAATATTAGGATAAGATGAGACTAAAAACTGTAATCCATTACAAACATGTAACATACAAAACATGCGGGATAGATAAGGATATAAGAAGCTGGGTCCAAACTGGTTTAATGATGGCCAGACCGATAGTATTATTGAGTATTCTCTTTTCCTTCTCTAACAAAAACAAAAAGGTGAATAATCCACTTCTAGAGATAATATATCATGAGACATTTCTAAAAACTGATAGTTTTCTAAGAAGAATGCACATCACGTGTCGGTCAGTCAGTCTGATTTATTTACTTTGTAAAGAAGACCATAAGGTGGACTTTCTGCTTTTTCTGCTTTGCTGGACAAAGATATGATGTAGTCGCCGTCCGCGGTACCGTATAAACAGAAACTAATTAGTTCAAACATTGGTTTAAAATAGAAGAAAAAAAAATAACGATTCTAGGGAAAAGAGTCAATTCAAAAATCGTCGCAAAAAAACCCACGATACTAGGGCTGGGCGATATGACCTAAAAATAAAATCCCCGATTTTTTCCAAAAAAATCCAATTTAAGATTTAAATCGATTTTTTCTCCCCCTACTTAAAATCAATCTGCAGATGACAAAGAAATTGTTCAAAACAAGTTTTAACTTTATTTTGTTTTGACTCACACACACGCACACACATGGGGCATGTATACCATTATGATTATTCATGCCAATTTTGTGGAAATATAAATTGGTTTGAGTCTTTTCCCTTTTTTTGGATGGGGGGGGATGAGGGGGCTATATATTCAGCAACAAACAAAGGGATGTGTGAGATAAAGCTGTTTTCACACATACAGGTAATTCACTTCTTGTTCCTCGCTAAAAGTTCAAATCATTTTAACGTTATTGCGCAACCTTGCCCCTATTTTCACCTGTTGCTGAGTAACGTACATTAACATCCCATGGTCTCTTGAATGTAGTATACCTGTAGCAAGCTCCTTCGTAGTAACTAGCGGTAGAAACAAACGTCGAAGAGGAGCTCCGTGCTACAGAGCGGCGATTGCTAGTTGTTTAAGCCGCTACAGACCTCCATCACAGCTCGGTCGTATTAGCGGCATTTAGTAGATGTGGTGAGCCGCAAAAGAGTTCCTCAACACCGCCTCTGGTGCCCCGCATGGTGGTCCTTTAGGTCAGCGGTAGCTGGTGGTTCAGTTATCCGAGAATAGGTGACTCTCAGCCGGGGACAGAGCACCGCGAGCTGCCGGTCATTTCGGCGGAGATTACGGATAAGTAAGTAATGAAACTACTAGTTAAGAAAAGAATTAATGTTAGTCCCTGTCGCTGCCATGTTGTTTGTGTATCTCTATGGCAAACGCGCGGGGCGAGGGCTGAGCCCGTTCGGAACTATGGGAGCCCAGAGGGGAGCGTCGGCGGATGTTAAGGAGAAAATCGATTTTCATTTTAACAAATCAACGTTAACTACACATTCGAGTTAATCGATAAAATCGATTTACCGCCCAGCCCTACATGATACATATGATTTTTGAAAATTTTTCCCCCCACCCCTAGAGATCACTGTTGTCTTATTCAGTTCTGTCACATAACCTCTCCTCCTTTCTCTCCTGATCGCACTGAGACAAAAATACCATACAGAAAGGGATCCCATTGAAAGATTCATGATGTTTATTAAGTCTTTCTGGCCTCTCATCCTGCCTGTCAAGTTGACATGTCCCTCCCACCGCCTCCTGCTATCCTCTCTGCACTTCCTCTACACCGGTGTTCCAACTTCAAAACCACTCGAGAAGCTGATTAATGCCCGTCACCCCTCCTCGCACGACAGGAAGACCTGCCGGAGAGCGTGGACATCTCGGTTCAAGCAGCACTTCATGTTCTCTCCGGGAACAAACAAGGTTTCGGGGAAAGCACACGAATGAATGTGCGCTCACGTCAGGAGGCGGACTAGTGCAGGAAGAACAGGTCTTGGCAGGAAATGCGCTGTTATTGTCATCAGAAAAGCAAGAGAGACTCAATTTGAAGCTAACCCTTGACATTTCATAATGGAAAATAGCCAGTAAAATAAAGGCTTTTTAAGTCATTTTGAAGAAGAGTGCCTTGGGTTTTTTCTTTTTCTCTACATTCAATTGAATTCTCGACCTTCACCTTCAAGCATTTGATTGAACTTCCTGAGCACCCTGGACTTTTTTGTCTAACCCTTGAAATGTTTTCTTACATCTTTAGTGTCAGGCATCAACATTGAAGTTGCAGATCTAAACTAGGGATCTTGGTGTAGTTCTGGATCATATTATTGGGTATTATATATTATACATATTTAATGCTGGTCTCTAGACTTCATCCTTGCACCGTTGTACTTATTTTCACTACCACGATGACACACTCTCATAGAGCACCTTACCATGCAGACTGAATCACAGGGTCAGTCCCTGCCCTGTCACTGCAAGCGTCTCATGCTTATACATCCCTTAGTACATTCATGTGGATTTTTTTTATTTAGTATCTTTACTTTTATTGTCCATATTATTCATGTGGATTTGTTATTTTATCATCCTGTTGATGATGTATATGTATGTTGTGTGTGATGTCTTTAAGCTACTGGGACCTTGAATTTCCCCTTGGTGATCAGTAAAGTATCTATCTATCTCTATCTATTTCAGCGGCTACAATACACACGGTATGGAACAGCTGCAGTGAAGAGATGAAATCATGTACAACAATGAGCAATTTCAAGAGACTATTTAAAATGAATATATTGAATGGATACAAAAAGGACTCAAGGTGATAGTATTGTATACTGACTGTATGGTTCCTGGACCTATATACTAAGTCTAGTATGGATGTGTTATTATTTGATTTACTATAGATAGACGGAAAGGAAGAACATAGATGGAAAAGAAAGAGAGGGAAAAAAAAAAAAAGTGTGTGTATGTATGTATGCATCTGTGCCTGTGTATGCATGGGTATATGTACGGTGTACGTGTATGTAAAGAAGAATTGTGTTGAACTGTTTTGTATTTAACTAAAGGATAAAAATAGAGAAAGGGGGTGGGACTAGAAAAGTTTGTTTATGAACTCCTTACCACTCCTTTTTGAATATGGGAATTTCTTATTTGAATTACTTATTATAATTTTGGTAGATTGTGCTGAGAAGTACATGTCCTTATTTATCTGTCATTTTAATTTGATGTATGTATGTATGTATGTATGTGTACATATATATATATATATATATTTCTTTTTTTTACATGTTCAAATAAATTAAAAAATTAAAAAATTAAATAATTAAAAAAGACAGCTGGGGAAATCCTGGTGTCCCAACAAAAGCCAAGGTTCATACTGAGGTGGCAATGTCGTTCTACACAAGAAGAGCTTTGTATCTTCTGCTGGCATGTCTAAAGGAAAACAAAGCACGGCACGTTCCAAAGGTATGCAGTAACTGAAACTCACCCCATGACACAGCAAGTACAACGGTCGGGGAAACTGCAATGCTACAACCCCATTGACTAGAAAGCCTTGGCATTCGGCCTTGATGAATACCATTTCTGACGGCAGGGCCGTGAGAGGCGTGGCCGCGGGATGACAGCTGGATGACAGCTGGAGATGACGCAACTCTCACATCAGATTACAGAGCAAGAGCACAAAGGAAAGGAAAACATACAGCATGGTATTCACGGAGCTGTAGACTCCCTATTACAAAGCTAACAAGGTGGCTTCACACGTGGCCCGTGAGAGGTGAGAAACCACATTCCCACCCTGTGGCAGGATGGGAGGTGAAGCTAACTAAACATGTGGGGAATCAAGAGAATGACATCACTTTATATGTACAATAATAATTAGGGCTGCACGATATGAGGAAGATATGCGATAACGTTGTTGAATATCGCGATAACGATATTACTTGCGATAAATAAACAGATATTATAGTGTGCTCAGTACTGCATTTCTGCTGCTTTCAGTATGCTGCTTAAATACAACAAACTGCTTGTTGAATTTAAATCAAAGGTACAAAAAAGAATACCAGTTTCTTTTTTAAAGTGCAGTTTTCTACTGATATTTTCTTTCAACTTACACAAAAAACCTGAGAGTCTACCGCGATATGGCACAGCCTTCCGCGATATGTAAATTGCACCAGCTGCTATTGCGATAAAGATCACACTTAAAGGTGCTCGGCGGACTTTTCTTGTAAATGTTTACATTCATACATTTGCAGTTTGTGTTAATGTGTGACTGTCCGATCCGTACTTACGTCCACAGCAGTACAGTGCTTAGCTATCGTGCAGGTAACGTTACTCTTGTCTGCTTCTCCAAGAATATGGAAGGGTCACTACTGTAAAGCTATAGAATGATATATTAAAAATAAATAATGGACTCACCTTTTAAGGTATGGTTATGGTTAAAGCTATAGGGCGTAGTTTCTGTCGCCCCCATGAGGAATTCCGTTGTATTACAACAACAACACTGGCGGCGTTTCCACATGATACAAGCCTTGATCGTGTATTTTCCAAACTATCGGTATCGGCATTTATAATGGCTGATAAATGAATATTTAAAAAATAAAATTAAAATGGATGAAACCCCCTTCAACCATGTTCTGAGTGTTGGCGTTGCATAGTCTGTCCACCAGAGGGCGCTCTACAACCTCCCTGTTGGCAACACTCTTTTTTTTGTTATTGTGTTCAAAGGACTTTTATACATTTTATTTATCAGAACTTTAATATATTTTGATGTTCATCTGTTCTGTTGTGACAATAATAGGGCTGAACGATTAATTGCATTTGCGATAATATCGCGATATGTTAAAACGCGATTTCCTAATCGCAAAGGCTGCGATTTGGTCACATGACTCGCGAGAGCAAATCAGTCTGCACTCCGCAGAGAAAGCATCAACTAGCACGCTAACGCTACGCCGTACCTTGAGCTGATTTCTGTCATTCAAACAACTCTGAGTTGTAGTTTAAAACGTTTACAGCCACTTTAATAAAATGAAGGGTTTTATTCAGGCTCGAGTCCATACATGCAGTTAATGGATACAGGCACACAGAACTGAAGGCTCGGTTAGCAACGATTAGCTCTGATTAGCGGTTAGCTCCGGTTAGCGGTTAGCTCCGTTATAAAGATATGGAGTGGAGGAGCTGCCACTGAGAGGGGTAACAACCAGACTGATAAATGACGTTTCACAGCAGCGTGGCCGCAGTGTTTCAACAGTTTTATTAGTACATAATATGTACTGCAGTATTAAACTGCAGTATCATATTATTTTAGTGAGGACTCATAAATAACTACAAATAACTAATGTTAGGGAAATCTGTTTATGTTTTGTTATGCATTTCTGGATTAAAAAAAATACATTTATATATCGGAATATCGTATTTTTAAATCACCAAATATTTGTATCGATATCGGCCTTAAAAATCCTTCATCGGTCGGGCTCTATCTAGCACCCTGACCTCGACACCCCTTTGTTCCACCTTGCTACATATAGGGCACACTATTGGCATTGGGTGTAAATCGCGTAATGCAGACATGTCCCATACCAATGTAATTCCTAGGACAGTGGGCTATCATTTCAAAAGTCATGCTCAGCCCCAGAACACAGCCTGGTGAAATGCCCGTTAATGATTACCTCAAGTCAACTCAAAGATAAATGACTTGGTTTAATATGTGCGATGTTCAAGATGCAGAGCTCCATCCACACCCTGAAGACCTCACGGAGAGGGAACCCAGAACCAGAGGCAGCAAAGCAAGATGAGTAGGGTTGGGTATCGTTTGGATTTTAACGATTCTGATGCCGAACCGGTACTTTTAAAACGATTCCAATTCCTAAACCGATTCTTGAAAAACAGAAAAATGACATCAAAGATGTAATATGTTGACTAGCGATCACGTGCAGTGAATGGTTAATATGCTTTTACGTCCGTTTTGGTGAGCCCAGAGGGAAAATATGGCATTTTAAAAGTAGCCTCCATTTACAGTAGCTAGCTAACGGTAGACTACAGAGAAAGTGTGATATTTGTATGTCTGTTTCGGAGTGACAGAGGGAAAATATTTCAGTCGACACATTAAGTGGAACCGAAATGAGGAACTTTGCGAAATTTGCGTTCTAATCTGGTCCAATTCCTACCGGTTGCGTAGGAACCGGTTCCATAGTGGAACTGGGTTTCGGTACCCAACCCTAAAGATGAGAAACCAATCTGTTGGACTCCCACCTCACTGGGCCTTGATCATGAAGCACATCTGTAATCGTCAAGAGTTCTGACTAATTCCAATTACTTAAAAACCCAAAACAGAGCTGCAGTAAAAACCCAGCACCTTTGTCAAATTCAAATCCAAAGGAACCAGGTTCAAAGGTTTGGAGGAATCTAAATGATTACACAACCAGCTGACTTTGAACCAACTCCAAAAGGCGCAGTGTAAAACCCCTACTCTGCAGACTAATTTACCTGATAAGTTATTAGATTATATATATATTGTTATTAAAAAATGTTTTACTTAACTTTTTGTTTCTCTCATATTTAATTGTTCATGATCACTATGATCATTCTAGGTTCACAGGATTCAAGCAGTTCTGCCAAGGCATAAGAAAGTATAAATATCCTCTCGTTCAAGAGTTCTGTCATACTAACGAGTGAAACCCTTGGTGGAAGTTGCATAAACGAGCCTCCAGTGAGTCCAACTGTCGTCCCCTCCTCCTCACATTCCCATCGTTCCAGCAATAATCAGTCCCTCCAAGATTTCGCACCACTTCACGCAAATTCAACCAATCACCACGAATTTGGTGCAACTCGCAATTTTGACCAATCACCGCAACTTTTCCGCAAATTTGACCAATAACCGGAGTTTCCCGCGAATTCAACCAATCCCAGCAGTCCCACGTGCCGTCAGTATGTGACTCTGAGAGCCAATGACCAAGCGGGAGTGAGAACGGCCACAGGTTGATCATTTCCTGGTTTCTGATGAAGACGAGACGTGTGTGACTGACTCGAACATCTCACATTTACCAACAAAACGTACAGCGAAAGACCGTGCAAAACATTTCAGACCGTCCTGCCAACCTGTATTTTAACGTCAATGTACGCTGTGACGTTTTTTCACTCAGAAGCCGCTGAAAGCTGCTGCTGTTTCAATCCTGTCGGCTCTCTGCAGTGGGCGGGGCTGCTGCTCAGTTCCCCCTGCGACTGACGTGCGCACACACAAACACACAAGGTGGATGCAGGAAAAACCGGAGATGAGACGACACAATGACCTTAATTGAGGACAGCTATGCTCGTTATTGTAAGTGCAATGTCAAGTTAAAGTCCAATAAGTAACGTTACTTTAGCAAACCGTATGAATGTGTGTCCCAGGCCAGGTTAGGAAATGAACTAACAATGTAAAGATCTACAAGCCACTGACACATATGTTCAGATTTTAATTCATTCAATAAATTATTATTTTTTGTCTTAAATCCACCAGCCATTTTCATATTATACCAACATTTGCAGCATGCTGAGCCTTCTTTGGTAAGGTTACATAGGAAATCTCAGCCCAGAGTAATTTTATTCTCCCCGAAACAAGTTTTCTTTACTATAAAAAAAACTCACATCTTTATTTGCAACTTTCACTGTCTCCCGCAACTTCATAGCAACAAACATACAAAAGACATCGCAACTTTTATCGCAACTTTTTACAAAAGCTCCCGCGAAATCAATCATTTTGGGCCGCAACAATCTCAAAAAAAGGCCTCAAAATCCTGGAGGGACTGAATAATAAAATTGTTGCATTTGTTAGTATGGAATCTTTTGTTAGATGCTGACTGTGACTGTGAACGAAGTTCTTCACAAAAAGGGGCCATGAGTTACATTCTTACTGCTTCATAGTACAAAGTATCCATAAAGTAATTATGATGTATGTGTGAAGTTGAGGGGGTTTCAACAGCAGCAGTTACTCTGTCTTCAAATTTAAGTTCTCACCCATAGGAATTTCAAGATCCATCAAATCCCAACACATTTTGCTCTCAAAACAAGTCAAAGGGAATGACACAATGGCATTATCATGGTAGTTACTGAAACATTACCTCTTATTACACATTTCTGTAAAAATGTGACTACTTACTTGTGTCAACTACAGGCCTCCATAGATCAAGGGGATGAATGAGCAACTTCTGTCAGCGTTGCTGGCAGACTAGGGCCACTATCAACTCTGGGCAACTCACACACAAAAACATCTAGACTGCCAAATTGCAAGAGGAATTGGGAGTGAACTGTCTCTATAAATCAGAAAGACGTAGATCGACAAAACCTTTGAACATCCTGTACACCACATATAATTTACTAGATTGCCCCTCAAGAACCATAATGACATGATGTCTGTTAAATGGTTTATTCACCGATATACTCAATGAGAAGGTGACTTTACTTTTTTAAGAGCAGCATCTGGAGCAAATCAGTTCATTCACATCATTTAAGCGCCACATGTCTCTTGTGTTTCCAGACAGTCACAGAAAACTGCAACTACAAACTGCTAACAACTTTCACCCAGGACAGAAACCAACAATGTTACAACCACAACAACGTTAGTGCCAGTACCAGATAATTTAACGTTAAACCACTTATATGCCTACAGCTTTGTGTAACCACAGTTAGTTTGAGTCGCATTTTTCCAGTCTGCCGCCAGGAAACGACATATCGTATTACTTGCTAGCAGACGTTAGCTAACGTAACGTCAATCAAAGTAGTAGGCTAAAGACGTTCACTGGTTCAATTAAACTGCCACAAACGGTTGATGTTTCCATGAGCAACACACCGTTTTAACGTTTAATTCACTTTAAGAGAAGTTAGCTTTCTCTGAACACGTTTAACGATCTTCCTCATAACTGTAACTACATTTAAAATAACTACATAAACCGTTACATACTGACTTAAAACCAGACCCTCTATATTAGTAAACTGAAGTTAAGGTCTGTAGCTGCGTTATTACCCCCAGTGTGCCCACCCGCCCCGCCCCGCCCCGCCATCACTCCCTCCCTCACCTGTCTTGAAGCGGAGGTCTTCATCGTGCTCGGAGCCGAACTCCCGGAGGAGGGAGAGGAAGAGGATCCCGAAGGCGTTCTGGATCCCAAACACCGAGCCGTTACACCACATGGCAGCCAGCATGACCAGCCACCCCCAGCCGCCCTCTGGGTGTACAAACTCGACCTCCTCCGTTCCCGGAGCCGCGGGTTGCTCCGGAACGGACACGCTGCTCTCCCCGTTCTCCTTCTTGTCCTCCTCAGACCGCTTCTCCTCCGCGGGCACGCCGACGGGCACCTCATCTTTACCCGCTGTATCACCTTCTGGCATATTGTTCCCTTCTGTCATTGTTTTTATATCAGAATATTTTATATCAAAAAACAACAACGGCACGTTGACGTGACGGGAGTAAGGAAATAAAAGTCAAAATACAGGTTATCTCTGAACAATGACGTCTGTCGGGTTAGCGTGAAGTTCCACCAATTAATGTGAAGCTGTATTTAGAGGGTGGTGCTGTTTATGCAGCATCTGGTCCTACAGTAGCTGTCAAAAAGCGGCTGTTGCAGTATTATAAATAGAAACCGCGAAGGGGCGGGGCTCCGGGGAATCCTGCAACTGATTGGACAGCGTCATTCAACCGTGACGACCAAGTATTGAAAATCGGACGAAATATTGCTTTAGAATCATAGGCCTAGGTTTTTTCACGACTGCGGTGATAAAGGCGAGCGTAGCCTATATACTCAGCCTAATGTGTCTCCCTTCAGCAGCTCCCTCACTGCGGTTATGAAAGCTCGCACTTCCTCTTTCCAGCTTAAGTTAAAAATCAGTTAAAAATAGACAAACTGCAAGGCAAGCAGATGGACAGACGTGCAGAACAGAAGGATGTGTGGCGTGCACTGAGCAGAAAAATGACTGAAAAAGTAGGTAAAATGTGAGTGAACTGTGGTTTGGAGATCATAAGACAAAGAAACCATAAAAAAACATATGCATATATACCTTGAAATAAACCCACTTTATTCAATATAATCACTTTAAGTTACTAGGCAGATTGACACAACACGTTCTGTAGGGGAAACCATTTTGTAAAATGATGTAGATGCAAAAAAAAGTAATAATACTAATAAAGCAAATCAAATGCATTACTAGTAACTGGTGACTATAAAACAATTACTAAAGGAGGATGCATACTTAATGCACCATGTTCCCTATTGAGGATACCTTAGTTAGGTTGTGTTCAGCTGTCAAACAGCAAACTCTGGTGGTGTTACTGTGGTATGACTAAGATCTGGTTGAGAAAAGTATTGCACAGCAAAGTATTGCAGCGTAGGACGGACGTACGCCGATTCCTACGCAAAGCAAAGGCATTTATCAATTTGAACGTTAGCGTAGGCTGCGATACAATCTCACGTCTGGTCTGAACTCGTGGACGCAAGTTTTCGAGTCAGTGTGGACTTGCGGTGCAGCATATAATCAGTTTGACAGGAGAAGGAGCAGTCATCAGTTGATCACTTATCAGCAATGGTAGATCTGGCTCTTTTAGAGGACCTCTATGCGCCAGTACAAGTTGTACCGGTGCATAGAAGTCCACATAGGTATACCACATATATACAACAGTGCACACGTTCGCACGGGCCACGGTGGAGCACTCCATCGGATTGATTAAGGGCAGATGGCTCTGTCTGCAACATAGTTTTAGCCTGTGGGGTTCTGCAACATCGCTTAGTAAAACAGGGTGCTATAAATGTAGTGATGGAGCCAGATGACCCGATGCCCAGAGAGCAGTGTCCAGCACAGCCCTAACTGGGGCTATACGAATGAGACAGGATATTATTCCTTGCTTTTAAAAGGTATAGTGTTATGTTTGGCAATGATACTCAATACAGGAAACATGACAACATTTTTATTTATTCTTCAGGTTTTCGTTTCTCTTTTAAAGTGTCGTTGATGGCCACAAGTGAACGATTTATTTCTGCCATTGACAGACATATTTTGGTTTGTTTTTCCAGCTCTCCCTCACAGCTGTTGCTTCTCTCTATGACGGAAATATTTATTCATAATTCAAATTCAAAGTCCAAAGAGAAATTGAAAGTCCAAAGAGAAAACGAAGCGAGATCAAATTAAAAATATTATAATTTTTTTAAATTTTCCATTTGGCTTTTCAATTTCAATTTAACATTGGCTTTTCCATTTGGATTTAATATTTGGCTTTTCAATTTCAATTTAACATTGGCTTTTAATTTGGATTTAATATTTGGCTTTTCAATTTCAATTTAACATTGGATTTTCATTTGGATTTAATATTTGGCTTTTAAATATCCATTTAACATTGGATTTCCTTCGGACTTGACACATGTCAATGTAAATGAGGAGGCATGGCTCAAAGGCTGGTGGGAGGGTCTGAAACGAAAGGGGTGCAGCGGCACCTTATGAACAGCAGGGGGGGGCTGACTGCTGGGGAGCACACTGTTGAGGAGCATCTGTCTGCAGCTTGGCCACCAGGCTGGCTTAGCCTCTTATTTCACATGATAGAAACTGATGATGTAGGCTAAACACAAACAACATTTCAGTTGTCAAGTTTTCATGTAGTTACTATAATTGGACCCATGTTAGTGAGGACTAGATTAGGACTGTAGGCTATTTAAAGCTGATTCTGGTTTCCAACTTCGCCCCAGGTGTGTCTGTTTAAAACACGGACGGAAACAACTTCTCTCTTTTGATGTTTTATTTAATTAAGCAACAGTACAAACATGGGTGTGGGTAGCTCTGCTACGTGTGTTTGTGTGTTGTCAGATCTCGAGGACACACACACACACACACACACACACACACACACACACACACAATCTCAACCGGGTAGTCATCGTCCGAACTGCGACCTCTCCTTTTTCTTTCTCTCACTTTTTTCTCCGGGTGGTGCGTCAGTGTGAGGTGCGTGTCCGCGCTATTCTCCAACACATACTCACAACAATCACTCCTGATTGACGGCCTTTTGTACAGCCCGTGTACTTTTTCGTTCATTTGATGTCCAATTTTTGAAACGATATCCAAGATGGAAATTTGAAAAATGGGTCATTTTAAACCTTGTTAATATTGATGACAATGTGTTCAAACGGAAAACGAGCCATATTTCAGGAAATAAACTTGTCCATGAGACTTCCAGCTGACAGCGGTGTCTGTGAGCATCACTGGCCGGCCAGCAGGGAGGCGATCCCGGCCGCCACCAGCTGGCTGTTCCGTCAGACTGGAGCTTCTGACAACATCGGAGAAAATGTGCAGTTGGCCATCAATGTTTGTAAAACTGCCCATATTCAAACTCTACACAGTTAATTGGTCGCATAAAAAAGTCTCAGAAGTAAAGGAAATTATAAAAAAGCAATCGATTTTATAATGTAGATAGGGGGTTTGCCGTAGCAGCAGCAGCAAACAACTGGAAACTTTTTACAATTTTTGTCTGCTATTTCACCACTAAATTCACTTCTGAGACTTTTTTATGCGAGAAATTAACAGAAGTTTATTTCCTGAAATATGGCTCGTTTTCCATTTGAACACATTGTCATCAATATTAACAAGGTTTAAAATGACCCATTTTTCAAATTTGGATATCGTTTCAAAATCGGACATCAAATGAACGAAAAAGTACACGGCCTGTACAAAAGGCCGTCAATCAGGAGTGATTGTTGTGAGTACATGTCGGAGAATAGCGCGGACACGCACCTCACACCGCATATTATAACAAATGTACACATGCTGTCTGTCTGTTTATGCCGTTTGTATGCTGTCATTCTCTACAGTATGTTGTTCTTTGTTGTCACTGTCTGTCTGTCTGTCTGACTGTTTGATTGTCCGTATTTCTCTCTGTTGACACTGTACATATGGTCTGTCTGGTTCTCCATCTTTTCATCTGTTTTAACTCTCTAACTCTGCAATTTTAATATGTTTTTACGGCAGTCTGTGATTATACTTCAGGGTTTTTCCTTGCTCAGAATTGGCCTTTGGTCTCCCCCAGGAAATGTTGAGGGTAAAAGACTTCAATTCCTGCATTCTGATACATTTTTAGGCACCAATTTATGGTAAAAATGTCAATATTTATTGCATGAAATCACATAATTGTGGTGGCAGGTAACAATTTAAAATACAAAATATAATGGAATATTATTATATTCAGTAGTCCACTAAGAGGGCTTTCACATTTGGGACAGTGGTCCAGTTGTTTAATTAGCATGAACAGGGCTCTATGGTTACTTTTTTTTCCCATGACTTTTTTGTCATGTGTACTCCTATAGGCCTACACTTCGCATCAGGTGTTAAAACCAACTGTACCACAACACTGAACTGGACTACTATTTAACGCGACGAGACGTTTTTAACCGGTAATGAAACTGTCAATTGAATACTGATGCCGTCAGACGGCCGCGCGGACAGACAGCAGTTGGCGTTCCGGCGAAGCTCTGCGCCCGTCAGCAGCGGCTTCTCGCTGCTGCAGCAAGTCCCCCAGACAGAATGATCACCTGGAGGGCCCGGTACAGCCTGAACCCTGCAAATGGAGATTTGAAGGTGACGTGCTTGATTTTGACTGAATGTCCCAATTTGAGTAATTTCTGATTGGGTCGGTCGGCCCATCTTGGGACCAGGCCGGCCATTGCTGACTGGCCAAATGCTTAATATTTATTATTATTATTATTATTATTATTATTATTATAATAACATAGTGAAATCGTGCAAGCGATAAAAACCCGTCCTATGCGCTGTCAGCCTGTAAAGACAATTTATTTGTATATTAAAAAAAAATCCGCCCCTGCTATCATGTGAAATAAGAGGATAAGCCAGCCTGGTGGCCAAGCTGCAGACAGATGCTCCTCAACAGTGAGCTCCCCAGCAGTCAGCCCCCCCTGCTGGTCATAAGGTGCCTCTGCACCCCTTTCGTTTCAGACCCTCCCACCAGCTTTTGGGCCACGGCTCCTCATTTACATTGACATGTGTCAAGTACAAATTAAAAATCCAATGTTGAATTGAAATTGAAAAGCCAAATATTAAAGCCAAATGGAAAATTTTTAAAAATTATAATATTTTTAATTTGATCTTGCTTCGTTTTCTCTTTGGACTTTAAATTTGAATTATGAATAAATATTTCTTCCATAGGTATAGGCCTAAGAGATTGCAATATAAGCCTGTATATTAATATTAGGACTATAGCATACATATGTCAAGGATGTATCAATTAAATAAACTTCAGCTGGAGTCCGATTTACTACGGCAACACTGTTGACTGCATCAGTGATCTCTTTCCATTCCACATTCTTTCTACAGCCTTTAATACCAGTTTTCAGGCTGCCAAATACTACACACGTTAGTGCAAATGAACCTGAGATATCAGGGTTTAAATCTCCACCTCTGAAAAGTCCCAATATTTAGCCGGATTATGTCTCGCCATGTCATAAATTGTAGGGGCGAGGCCTCAAAACCTTCTTATATACTGTCTATGCTCAAAACCCAGAATATATTGGGGCGTGATATTTAAATTATGATCGTTTCCAGCCGCTGCATTTATCAATGTACGACCATTCTTACGCTCATATCTGCTGGTTTCTACGTTAGGTTGATAAATGAGGGCCAATGGGCGGCTGGGACAGGTGCTTCTAGTGCATAGTAGTAGGCCTACGTTCATACACTTACTCACGCCGTACTCTCACACCCAAAAATCATAATTTAAAAAAGATCACAGTACTGGAAAGGTGCAAATGCAGTGCAAAACAGGCAAGATAATCATTCAGCATGATGAAGTCCTATTTCTGTAATTGAATGTTTAGAGTTGTGATGGCTGTGGAGAAAAGGCTGTCTCTGAACCTGGATGTGTGGGTTCTGACAGACCTGTAAACGCCTTCCTGAGGGGAGGAACTGAAAGTGTTCGTGGCCTGGGTGAGAGGAGTCCTTCCTGAGGGGAGGAACTGAAAGTGTTCGTGGACTGGGTGAGAGGAGTCCTTCCTGAGGGGAGGAACTGAAAGTGTTCGTGGCCTGGGTGAGAGGAGTCCTTCCTGAGGGGAGGAACTGAAAGTGTTCGTGGCCTGGGTGAGAGGAGTCCTTCCTGAGGGGAGGGACTGAAAGTGTTCGTGGCCTGGGTGAGAGGAGTCCTTCCTGAGGGGAGTGACTGAAAGTGTTCGTGGCCTGGGTGAGAGGAGTCCTTCCTGAGGGGAGTGACTGAAAGTGTTCGTGGCCTGGGTGAGAGGAGTCCTTCCTGAGGGGAGTGACTGAAAGTGTTTGTGGCCTGGGTGAGAGGAGTCCCTCCTGAGGGGAGGAACTGAAAGTGTTTGTGGCCTGGGTGAGAGGAGTCCTTGATTATGTTTTTTGCTCTGCTGAGGTAGCGGGGTGAGGCGATGCTGTCAAGTGTGGGCAGCAAGCAGCCAATGATCTTTTCTGCAGACCTATTTTCTACTGATCCCAAAATCAAAAAAAAGGTTTTAAAAGATTCCACATAAATACATTATATAAATACTTAAAATAGCACAGCAATCTGATCTACTCCCTGTGTCAAAGGTAGTATTGGTAGTGATTTTTAATCTTAGAAACATGGCACATTACTAATGCAAAACAGTGAACCTTTGTGTTATTTGAATAATTGTTTAATAAAAATGTAGCTAGAGACTTTTTGTGAAGTTTCACATAATTTGGGAAAAACCAAATGATGGCAATTATAGTCTGACATTATGGCATGAACATAAGCAAAATCAGAAGTCATGAGAAAACATTTTCTAAAAAGTAAAACTCTAAACATCCAGACAGTTTAGAGACTGTTTTTATTTCCTTTAAAAAGGGAGTGCTGCCAGTGAAATTCAACTTTTACAAACTCCAACTTATAGAAGAAAATTCTGTTGATTTCCTCAACAACTGCCAAGGGATTACATGGTTTTATTTTATTTCTGATGCTCATGTGGTTTTACCAGAGATCTGAGCACATTAAAAGGTCCAATGTGTGGGAATTTCTCCCATCTAGCATTGAGATCATATATCGCAATCAACTCTCTCGCGCCACGCAGTTCGAAGTACGTATTACAGCTACGGTAGCCTTCACGCTTCAAAAAGCCGGGCTCTTGCTCTTTTCAATATCCTAAAGAACTCCTGTTCCTGAAATTTGGATTTTGAATACATGTGGTCCTCCATGTTTCCTTCTTCAAACTTGCCGGGGCCGGGAAGCTACGATACCCATTAGCAGCATTAGCAGCAGCTATGAGTTTATCATGTGACAGAGAAAACGTGAAAGGTGGAGCAGTATGTCCTGTATGTCCTTTACCGGCTAACGTGTTTCAAGATGGAGCATGAATATGGAGCGTCTACCCCAGTTCATGCAAATGCAAATGTAAAATTTCAAGCCAAAAGGAATACTTGGAATTGATGGAGGTAAATATTCATGAAAATTACAAGTTTGTGAACGGGCAACACAGATTTTAATAATTAACAACTAAACACGTTACACACTGGACCTTTAATGATGCTCAAGACAAAGAAGTATCTGAAAGTCACATGGAAAAGGGGGAAAAAAACAATAGGGGGCAGGAATAATAGATCAGCATCCTCTTTGCCTGGGAGCTGGTCACAAGCCCAAGCATGTAGTCAGTCTTATAAACTAGACAATGTGAATCCACAGGTGGGCGGAGCCCTCTCAGCTCTCCACTTTGGCCACTTTGGGTGCCTGTGTGTCCTTGTCTTCAGTGTCCACCGGTCCCCTCCTCTTCCTCAGGCCCTTCATCTTACGGGTCTGCAGCTTGGACAGATCCTGCTTCTGCATGTGCACCCGGCCGAACTTTGTACCAAAGGCATCATGGGAAATGTTCTTCTTCTTCTTGGGCTGTATCGGAGATAAAGAGAAGCATCAACGACATGTTAGTTTGAGAAATAAACTCACTTATATTCAGAGAACTTTTTGTGCCAGATGTTTAAAAAATCTGCAAAGTTAGCCTTTAAAAAGGTGCAGTAAGTGATGCTGCGCAAAGACTGCTGATCTTTGAACTCAACTGCCAAACAAATACAACCCCCCCCTTCAGAAGCTCCACCCCCCCAGATTCACGGAAGGATAACTACTGGCCGGTCGGCACATTCACATGCTGGAATAAGCGTTGACATAGTTGTTGGGAGCTAATATTTTCACAATTTGTAAACTTTAGAATATCTTTTAGAACCAAAAAAAGTTCTGTGGGTAAGATAGAACATTGTTGGGCTGCACAGCACGAGTCTATAGTGACTGGCCCAATGGAGGGTCCGTGGGGTTTGAACCCGGAGCACAGATAAGTGGAGCTCAGCCTGGTTAAAGTTGGGCTACAACTCACAATGGAAGTTGTAAGATGTTGTAAGATGTTCTAAAATGGTAACTAAGCAGAGGGCTTTCCTCTGGCGCCATCCTCAGGACAAACTTTACATGTTTCAATCCACTAATGGCCCGGATCTAAGAACCGCGTCATTGCCTGTTCTTTTTTTTGGTGAGTAATGAGCAGTACAGCCTCATGTGGCACGGCTATAATATACTTTTAGTTTTAATAGCTTGGTCATATGCACAGATGGATGAGCGTAGTGGAAAGAAAGCTCCTGTTTAGGTCAGTTATCCAACATTTTCCCAGTACGTAGACGTCTCGTTTAAATTTCATCCCCATTTCTCACCAAAGGAAAGATTTCTTACCTTTAGGGCTTTGGGCTGTCTGTGAGCTAACTTGTACAAGTCATCTGAAGCCATGTGTGTTCTTCTTAAGACCAAGTCAAACGATGGCCCGATCTCCTCAAGCTCTATCCGCGGCGTGCGGCATCCAGACTTCTTCAGCAGACACCTGCAATGACAACATAACATCCAGATCTCTGTTGTGGGGGATGTAAGCAGAGCACGTGTGGCTGGTGGATACCAATATATGAACAAAAGTCGGTCCCTGGCTAACGTGACAGAAGGTAACTTCTTATTTGTGATTTATTTTTCACCCAGAGCACAACTTTGTTACTCTGACCAATTTAAAAGGAACATGCCGACTTATTGGGACTTTGTCTCTCCCGTGGTGAGGAGCAGAGAGTAACAACGGTGCTTTTTTAAGGTGTTGTGCTAATCACTCCGCCCAAGTAACAGAAGTAGCAGTGCTTCGCCTTCTGAGAATATAGTTCCCAGTATGTATATGTGACCTTGTTATTTGTACACGCTGTGACTCTACAAATCACAACATGTAAATAGGAACATGTTAGCGTTATTTTGTAACTAATTGGAAGCAGTAGGCTAGATGGAGCTGGTTACCTCCAGGATCTGTGCTAGGCTAAGCTACCGGTGGAGCCGTCAGACAGAGTTACAACACGCACGGAGATGAGAAGGGTATGTATGGAATTATCTAACTCTGGGGGATACGGGGAATAAGACAAAGTCCCAATAAGTCGGCGTGTTCCTTTA
This sequence comes from Sander lucioperca, assembly GCF_008315115.2. Taxonomy (NCBI): domain Eukaryota; kingdom Metazoa; phylum Chordata; class Actinopteri; order Perciformes; family Percidae; genus Sander; species Sander lucioperca. Next base: position 26,256,416 of record NC_050191.1, on the reverse strand, counting down.
ATGCAAACCTTTCTTAGATGCAAACTTTGTTTAACCCTCTAGTGTTTAAGCCATCCCCCCCCCCCCCCAATCTTTGAGTTGCCTGGTTTCCCTGTGTAATAATGCTAGTTATAGATATGGGGGGGGGGTAAACCAAATTGAATTTACCTGTAGCTGCGCATGTAGATTTTCCCTTCCACGGCTGTGAAGTGTAGAACATGTTCTAAACCCGCCAGGCGCACCGCAGACACAGTGGGACCTCTGAAGAAGTCTGAAAGGTGGGTCAAAGAAATGGACAGGAACATATAATAATGGAACAAAAACACATCATTTCCACTTAAATGAAATCTTAGAGACCCATTCACAGAGTGTAATAACAAGTGTGTACCTATGAGCAGACTCTTCAGGCGTTTGTATTCAATGTCTGAATCAAAAGCCTCCCCTGCAAACACCAGCATTGGTTTGGTCCCCTCAGGACATTTGCTGTTCTGCAACAGAAAAGATACAAAAACATTTAGTTAGTTTCATTACCAGTTCTCTTTCAATCATAGGTAAAAGCGGACAGAAAAAGAAATGATTGCTCATGTGTGGTATGCAACTACGACAACAGGAAGAAAACGTAGACAAAAACTTCTGACAAAGTCACTTCCATTCTCCTGTCTGAACCCTCTTTTCTGGCAAACAGAGCTGCACGTTCAGCGCACACTGAACACCTGGTCAGGGCGGTTTGGTTGTCCTGGTGATACGACAGTTCACTCTGATATGTTGGTTTAGGTGTCTGATCTTGTGTTATCAGCGTTATGGATTTCCTGGTTTACCACATTGTGTGGTTTATAAAGCGGTAATAACTTTATTCTGTTTACTATTCATGGTCATATCACACACACACACAAAAATTGCATCTACCAATGCCCTTTGTTTAAGCAACAAAAACTAAACTTTGTGGTTTGATGAGGAGAGCCGTGCTGAAACTATTTCCTGTTGAACAGCAGCTTGGCTTCACAGTGAGGTTGCCAGGTTTGGTACCACCTTATCTGTACGAACCCAAAACCAGACTATCCACATTGACCATATCTGGCAACCCACACTACAGCCACAGATACTCACAAGAACAAGAAAAAAAGGTCCCAACACAGAACTCACCGTAAAACCATATTAGGGCTGCAACAACTAATTCATTTCATCATCGATAAGTTGGGTCTATGTCGTCATGTACGGTATCATACACGTTATAGTCCAGTGTCTCTCAGACCTCATTTCAGATAATTAGCGTTGGCTTTATCTGCCGTTGTTAATAACCTGTAATTGTGTGTTTGACCGTCAAAACTGAAACAAATCTGCCAGCGGCAGCAGATAAAGCTAACGCTAACTAGCTGAAATGAGGTCTGAGAGGCACTGGAGTTCAACGTAACGTTGCAGAGTTTTTGGAGTATTTTATTGGTCAGAGACAGTATAAAGTGAATCCTTTATTTCTTCACAACATTAACTAGAGAAGTATCTGATCAAATACATAGACTGTTGGTATTGCAAGGCAACAGATTTGGTCCATGTTTACTTCCCACTCAGCTGATGTCATTTCTGGCAGATTTGTGTCCGTTTTGAAAAACTATAATAATTTCCTTGGCTGCAGTGTGTAGCTCTGTCCCAGCCTCAGTTTATGTGTATAGCTTCCTTGGCTACAACAGGAAATAAACTGGGATATATTTGGAATGTTTCAGATTTAGGGCCCTATCATGCACCCGGCACAGCGCAAAGCCTGACCCAAGTGTCTTTGCTAGTTTAAGACCGACACAGTTGTCAATTTCCCGTCCAGCGCCTGCGTCGTTTAAATAACAAATGCACCTGAGCCCATCTGTGGCCCATGGGAATGCTGGTCTTACAGGGAGGTGTGTTCAGGTGCATTCTGGGCATGCTGGTCTTACAGGGAGGTGTGTTCAGGTGCATTCTGGACATGCTGGTCTTACAGGGAGGTGTGTTCAGGTGCATTCTGGGCGTGCTGGTCTTACAAGGAGGTATGTTCAGGTGCATTCTGGGCGTGCTGGTCTTACAGGGAGGTGTGTTCAGGTGCATTCTGGGCGTGCTGGTCTTACAGGGAGGTGTGTTCAGGTGCATTCTGGTCTTACAAGGAGGTGTGTTCAGGTGCATTCTGGGCGTGCTGGTCTTACAAGGAGGTGTGTTCAGGTGCATTCTGGGCGTGCTGGTCTTACAAGGAGGTGTGTTCAGGTGCATTCTGGGCGTATTGCTATCTTGAGGCAGCAGGAAGTGATGGCGCCATTGACCAATAAAAACCTGGTCTAAAGTCAATAACGCAGCATTTCATTGTTATTTTAACAGAGCATTAGTAAAATGCTCCTAGGCTCATGCACAGCGTACACACACTATGCTTGTTATACAGACAGGGAAGCGCAGCAGCACACACACGCAGAAGATTAAAAATAATATTACAGTGCAAATCCTCCATCATAATAGCAATGCTCCAAGGTCCAAACACACCTGGCTTTTAAAGGGAATGGGAGATGATCTCCGATTGGTTTATTGCAAGTTACGCCCAAAACACACCTATAAATTAATGAAGACACTATTTAGAGCACTTTTGAACCATGCGCCCGGCACACGGACCCTTTTTCCCGCTGTCAAACTAGCAAAAGTGGATTTGGACACTCCCTAAACACACCTGCGCCAGGCGTTTCACTCCGTGCGCTTAGATCGTTAAAAAGGGCCCCAAAACTGTAAAAATGGTCTATATTCGTTGACCTTACATTTCCCTTTTATTCCCAGTGCAAAGCTAACATAGCATATATCAAACTGCAGGTAACCATAGCATTTTGTACTGACCCTTCATCCCAGTTTGACTACAAGACGGAAAATCCATTTTCCCTTAACGGAAAAAAACGCAGACGCTGGCTGCAACCATTACCTTGATGTCACTCAGAGAGACGTACTTCTCAATTCCAACTTCAATCATATCCAGCACGTGAAAGTCAAACAGACGACCTGCAAACACACAAAGGGAAACGATGACACACACATCACTTGGCCTGCACTTTTGAAGTAAACAGTCAGGAGGATTTATCCATCTCTAATATTACATATTTTCATACATTACATACTAACACATTATTATTATTATTATTATTACAATAATGGTGGGAACCATTAACCACTGGGCAACATGGGAGCTGACTGGACCCCTTACAATCAGCAGGTGAGGATTCTTCATTACTACATAAAATATATAAAAGGGACACACTTGGCAGCTGAAAATACTGCACATGCGTAGAATTGTGGGTAAAAGTAAAGTCTTCGCTACAATTAGAAAATAACAAGTAATGTGTAGAGTAAAGACTATCAAGAAATCAGAAATGATCTACTGTACATTTTATTAGGATATAGGAATGACATAACTGGTGTCTCAATGTGTGTTTTAAACTGAGTGAGTGATACAGAGACAGAAAAGAGTATTTACCAAATACGAGGTTGTTGGGCCGTTTCTTGTTGTGGGAGCCAAACAGAAACAGAGAGCAGTCTGTCTTCTTGGAGAAGAATTCCTGATTAAGAGATAACAGGATAAGTAATGACACTGAAAACATGTTAACAGATTTAAATAGTAGGGTTGCACGATTCAGAAAATGTCACGATTGGATATCTATTTTTAGGCTCAAGATTCGATTCAAAATCGATTTTCGATTAAAAAAACGATTCACAGTATGTAAATGTAGTTACTTTTTTACCATGTGATTGCAGTAGACATACAATTAAAAGAATAGAAACAAATTAAATGTAGTTTGATATTACTTTATATATGTCTTCATACAAAAATAAAAAACTTTTGCAACTAAAAACTAAAAAGTGCCAAACTTTGGCCAGCTTTCAAATACATTTAATTCAAGTATTAAAGGGGTGATTGAGTGATTATATAGGGTATTTTACACTGTTCCTTAAGGTCTCCTAATAGGGTATGTAACATTGGTTGGGCTGAAAATTGTCCGAATGCTATTTTATTAGGCCCTTAACTACCCTGTGAATATGGCTCTATTTGGAACAAGAGCTTTTCTTCCAAATATGGTATGCTCATGAATATTTAGATGTATTGCGCGCATAGAAACACATTGGAGACGAGACAGCAGGTCTCATATTTCAGACACTGCAAAGTTATACATTGTTTGTCGGGCTATTTCGTTATTAAATTCACTTCTGAGACTTTTTTAAGCGAGAAATCAACTATATAAAGCTCAAATATGGGCCGTTTTACGAAAATTGATGGCTAATTGCAAATTTGGTAAGACGTGTCGGACTTTAGCTAGGAGCTCCACACAGTCTGACGAGAAAGCTGCAATCTCCATACCCAGTTTAAGTCACCGTTTCCCTGGGTACTGGACTACTGGAATACTCGGGGCTCAGCGGGGCTGGCAGCTGGCTGTCTGCCAGCTGCCGGCATAACTAGAGTAGCTATGTTTACAGTTTGAATTTCATCACGCCACTTATATAACATCTACCCCAAAGGTCTTATAAAGCTAACAATGGTGTCCGATTTCAATTTAATGTATTTTTGTGAATTCCAGAGGAATTCTAAGAGGAGGCTAGCTAGCTCTCATTGATAGAGCTCCATCCAGCCGCAGGCTCTATCAATGAGACTCGCGGACAAGAGGCGTTTATTTCCCCGATCGTTTGTTTAAATAACTCAACACACATATCCATTATAAGATTAACTGGAACCTGTGGTAAGAGATTGCGGGCGTAACAAGCTCGCTGACCGTGCTCTCACTCACACACAGCGGCCATTTAGCAGGAAGAGGGAAGCTGCAGGCCCTGGAGCTCTGTCAGGGCAGCGGCGTTTGGTAGTCCATTAACCCAAAAAACGGTGACTTTGCGCGGGTATGGAGTGCCGTGGGCTGCCAGCCGTGACGGAGCTCCATCTACCTCCCAGCAGGCCGGGGTCTGTGAAGGAAGGCAGGCCGGGCGGCGAGGCAGCAACACAGGCAGCACTGGCCGCTGAACTCCCGACACACAGTCGGACAAAATTTGCAATTAGCCATCAATTTTCGTAAAATGTCCCATATTTGACCTCTACATAGTTGATTTCTCGCATAAAAAAAGTCTCAGAAGTGAATTTAGTGGTAAAATAGCAGATTAACAACGTATACAATTTCTGAGATCTGCGCGACCTATTCAGAAGACTAAGCTGATCTCAGATCAGTGGTGTAGCCTATGTAAATGTTTGGGCGTGACAAAGATAGAGACTAGAGCCAAATGAGGAGGAGCCGCCAAGTTGACGTCAACTAGGCGGCTCGTTGAGATTTGCCCGTTTTCAGAGGCAGTTTCAAATTGTGAGATTTGCAGAGGAAAGAGGTGTCAATGGGATTTTGAGGTTCTATGTATGTCCTAGTTACCCACTAAACTGTCATTATTCAGCTATGACAAGGTAAAATCTGTTTTGCATTCAATCACCCCTTTAAATAAAACTTAAATAAAAAGAGCTTTTGGTTCAGAGTTGGGTGGGAGTTTAGAGCATTGAAAGAGTTTGTTGCCTGGCATGTTAGGTACTTTAGGTTGTTGTTCGTCCATGTCTTTAATGTTAATCTCTGGGTGATGGCGTACCATGTGAGTTCTGAAGTTTGTGGCGTTTCCAAAATACTTTCGCTTTGCAAAGTCTGCAGATAGCATGATTCCTATCAAGTTCCATCTTCCCTTCGAGGTTATAAAAGCCCAAATGTGCCCAGACTCTCGCCTTCAATGAAGCTGGAGCAGGTTGAATCATTCTCTCTGTGAGGTTTGCCATTGTTTGCGCCAACTAAACTACTTCTGCTGCACTCGGTCTTCTTTTGATAATAACAAGAGGGCCCAGGCGTCAGTGTGAATTCGACGCAGCGCTATCTATGGGAATGGCGAGGTACACTCATTTCAGGACAATAGTATACACGCCATTAGAAAACGAAAATAAAAAATGTGAATCGATTTTTGGAATTATATGAATCGATAGAGCTTGAATCGTGATACGAATGTGAATCGATTTTTTTTGTATTTAAGCATTTGGGGTGTACCCTGTGTCTTGTACACTTACCAGTGATGTTGAGTCCTCAAATGGCCGTGTTATGTTCTTCCTGAAAAGCAAAAAAAACGATTTTATAGGGTTAGGAATGATTCTGCTGGATTATGTATGGTTTAACAGAGTCCCTCGCTGTGGGTCACAACATATTTAAATGCTTTTTCATCAGACAGGGTTAATATTCCTATTGGTTCTATCTCAAGGAGGACCAGATGCCTAATTTCCACTGCATGGTTCAACTCAACTCACTGTTGGTACCAGCACTTTTATCTTTTTGTTTTCCGCTGCACACGGTATCCCTTCAGTGGCTTGCAAAAGCATTCCTACCCCTTGAATTTTTCCACATTTTGTCACATTACAACCACAAAAGTAAATGTATTTTATTGGGAATTGTGATAGACCAACACAAAGTGGCACAATAATTGTGAAGTGGAAGGAAAATTATACATGGTTTTCAAATTGTTTTTACAAATAAAAAACTGAAAAGTGTGGCGTGCTAAAGTATTCAGCCCCCCTGAGTCAATACTTTGTAGAACCACCTTTCCCTGCAATTACAGCTGCAAGTCTTTTGGGGTACGTCTCTACCAGCTTTGGACATCTAGAGACTGAAATGTTTGCCCATTCTTCTTCGCAAAATAGCTCAAGCTCATCAGATTGGATGGAAAGCGTCTGAACAGCAATTGTCAAGGCTTGCCAGAGATTCTCAATTGGATCTAGGTCTGGGCCATTCTAACACATGAATATGCTTTGATCTAAACCATTCCATTGTATCTATGGTAGTAGGTTTAGGGTCGTTGTCCTGCTGGAAGGTGGACCTCCGCCCCAGTCTCAAGCCTTTTCCTTCCACATCACAATTACACGCTGCTTTGTGTTGGTCTATCACATAAAATCCCAATAAAATACATTTACGTTTGTGGTTGTTAACGTGACAAAATGTGGAAAAGTTAAAGGGGTATGAATACTTTTGCAAGCCTCCGTAGGTGCGATCTTCAGCCGATTACCATAGCAACAGCGCGTGAGACTGCCGTGACATTATTATCAAATCAACACACGCAGGATCCTTTCATCAGCAAGGGGTCGGCACTTTGTCGATTGTACAGTGCAGTGTACGGCGTAGTTTGCAGGCTGCCATTTTTTAAGATTTTTTTAAATCTGCGGCGAGTTAATTAAAATAAAATGGTGGCCGCTATTGACGGTAGCTTGGCTATTTGAAAACGACAGGTTTGTGCAGGATGTCCCGCGTTGTGGTTTTGCAGTGTTTTAACCTCCTTTTAGTATCGGCTCAGCTAGCTTGGAACCTCGACCGAGGTGGTACTAAAAAAAACTAGGTACCAGGTATTATCCACAACGTTTTCTAACAGAAAAAACAAAAAACGAGTGAGTTGAGACGTGCTATGCAGTGGAAAAGCGTCATAACAAAACACCAGAAATCCTGCCAAGTTCAGAAAGGAAAGAAAGTCTCAGTGGAAAAACAGCACATGAAATATTGATTGTGAGCCAATCAAATTAAATTACAAAAATATTTTAAAAAAAATAGTTATTTAAAATGCTCAGCTTTGATTAAAAAATGAAATCATTTCACCCTTGCGTTGATGATTTTGGCGCTTCTGACATTTAACGCCTCTTTTCACTACCATGTAGAAACACCACTAACACCAACTTATTACCAGTTTTACATTCATGGTCAATAAACCTAACTTACAGGAAATTATACCTAATTCTTGAGTTAAAAAAACAGAAATTATAAATTATTTAGACTCATTAAATGAAGGATAATCACAGAAGGGTATATGTCAACGTCAATGAAAGTAGAAATCTGATCTTTTGTTGTACTTGCAAAGCGCGATGTGTGGAATCATCCATGTTATTTTTGGGTAATTAAAATCAAGTAGTTAAAAGGAAACCCATATTTCTGATATAGACATTTTGAAAAACGGGTCAAATTTGACCCAAAGACAACACAAGGGTTAACTGGTAGATTATTTGAAATGGAAAACAAAAATCCACTTATCCACTTACTTCTTGTACAGCACAGCATTGGGCTTCTTCAGGGAGTACTGCAGAAAGAAAAGATTTGTTTGAATTCATAATTCTGCTAGTGAGTCAGCAGTTTTCATTTAAACTCAATTCCAAATATGGTTGCAATCCTCTGTAGCCCTCTGATGATCTGTGGTAAAAACCCAGACAGTTACCCCCTGCTCTCATCAAAGCAGGCTGTCCCCAAAAGTAATGCACTGTAAATCGTATGTAATCCACGTATTTATTACTGTAAAACCCACGGTGAGGTTTGTTGCACGGCAGCGTCCTCTAGTGTCCGTAGTGATTATGACCGGAGCAAAGAAGGAAATAAGGTGATAGATGAGTATAAGGCCTTCTGCACACTGGCTGCGTGGCATGAGCGTGTCAGCTGCGTGGCGTGTCCGTTTTCATTTCGGCTCCCATGGTAACAGGTTAGAGCGTGCACACTGCCTGCGTGACATGAACGTCTCAGACGCGGCTCGAACCACGCAGAAAACACGCGCATGCTAGAAATAGAACCGACGCCTATTTTTCACGCAACACGCAAGCCTGTTGGAAGCGTTTCCAGGCAACACAGAATACAAAAAGTTGTTTGTCATTTTGACACAAATACATTTAATAAATGATATTTTGATGTGTGAATGTCTCTAGGTTTTGACAAATTTCTTTTTAAATTGTATTTCCAATTGGATTCTGATAAAACAATAACATGGACTTCTCAGGAAAGGGAATTGAAATATAAAAATATGTATCTCGAAATGTGCAAACAAATGTACAAACACAAAAATATTGACAAAATAAAGTTGAAGAACACTATTTCATTTTATCAATGGGAAACATCCATGTGTACAGACAAGGCTAGCAGCAGCAGCGCCGCGCCAGACACGTTTCTGGTGTGTGAAGACATAGAAAACGCCACGCAGCCGCCACGCAACAGAAACACCACGCTCACGCCACGCAGCCAGTCTGCAGGAGGCCTAAGAGCGCCGAAAAGATAGGAAGAAGGTTGGGGTGGTAGAAGGGGAACCGGTGTTCATATCCCGGAAGTACTTTTTTTTTTTTTTCCTAAACCACAAACTCGTCTCTTATCTTAACCAGGTCGTCCTGGTGCCTAAACTTAACAGTCACGGCAACTTACCAGTCATCATTTAGCAGCATTAAATGAGGGTGTAATGGTACACAAATATCACGGTCCGCTACGTACCTCGGTTTTGAAGTCACGGTTTGGTTCATTTTCGTTACAGTAAAACTCCCAACAAGTAAAGTAAAGAAGCACCACAATATGCTTGTTGTTTATTATAACTTTTGTAAATAACAATCAGTTTACAATTTTTTAAATAAACTTTAAAATGAATTGTAAATATAGGGGGGAATGACTTTCTGGCCGAAATGTGGACGAGAAGGAATTTCATACCGGGGCTTAAAACCTGCGTTTTCAACAACTGAATATGGTCGTAGCTCCGCTGCTATAAAAACGCCAATGGGATTTGTTATTGCTTCGGCCTGTTCTCAATTACCAGCAAAAGTCTGTTTAAGTGCCGAGGGGAGCAGCGTTTGCACTACGCTCATTTTTTTCCCCCTTGCAGCAGTGATATTCACATTCACGTGGTGCCGTTTCAAGTGAGTCAGCAAGTTTGACGTGATGCCAGAAACATACCCGATCACTAATGACCGTTGTCGGTACACTACTTTCGTCATAGCCACTTGTTTTTGTGTGTTCCCAAACAGGAGACCTTAATGATAGTCTTAATGGGGGTCTTCAAGCTCTGGCTTCTCTACATTGGCCGTGACGCTAGCTAGCGAGAGGCTCGGCTAGGATAAGCCTACTGTGTGCAAAGTGTGTGTGAACTGAAGCGCTCAAAGTGCAGTGCGAAGACTAAAACTTCTGGTCCACCACTTAATATGTTCACATGGGAACTCGGAATTGAAGTACGTTCCGCACGCAAAACAAGTCTAATCATTTTTTAATGTGTTTTAATGTTAATTGTGATTGCATATGGTGTACGTTTACTGCCTAAACTTAATCGTCATGTAAAGATGACGGTCACATAACGGTCGCCATTTCACAGAGTTAAATAATATGTCATATTTTGTAAGATATCATCAGTTTCCCCCACTGGCCCCCGGGGCCAGTAGATCACAGTTTTACTGGCCCGACCTACTGAGGATTGAGGATAGAGTTGATAATGAGCTACGAAAACAACTGTAACAGAAGAAGAACGCACAGTGTGATGTTGCCATGTCTACACTTATCAACATCTGGGGAGTGATAAATATGACGAGTAAAGCTTTGCACAGCCCATGTATCTGTGTGAAATAAGTCGTGGCTTGGAGGTCTGTCTTACAGAGTGCATCATCAGGCTACTTACTATGTCCTTGAGGGCCTGGGTGACTGTCTGATTGGTGTTGCCCCCTTTCATAATCATGGCCGTCTTCACATCCTCGGCCAGCTTGGGCGCTCTGTTCTCCAAGAAGCGCTTGGAGCGCTTTGTCTTGGGTTTTCTGAGGACAGACACAAATGATTAGTTGATTTCTTTTAGAGCCTGACCGATAAAGGATTGATTGATTGATTGATTGATTGATTGATTGATTGCTTTAACAAAATATCTTCACACTTAGATTTTAGATAAATAATCATCAGTAATGTGGACATAATGTCTAAGTGGGGAAAATGCAAATAATAGAACAGCTAGAACAGTCTGGTAAGTTCAACATCACTTTACTGTAATGCAGCCTTTAAAACCAGGAAAAGACAACACTTATGTCATATTACGATATCCAAAATCTAGACGATATCTAGTCTCATAACACGATATTGATATAATGTCGATATACTGCCCAGCCCTAGTTCAATGTGTTAGCCTATATGTCACTATTTTTGGTAGCCTACTGTACTTAAATGGCCAGTATGTACTATATTTTCTGTATTCATTGAAGCCTCTGTGTTTACAGTAGAGGTGCAACGATGAATCGATTAAATCGATTAGTTGTCAACTATTAAATTAATCACCAACTATTTTGATAATCGATTAATCATTTGAGTCATTTTTTTATTAAAAAAAATAAGATTTCTCTGATTCCAGCTTGTTAAATGTGAATATCTTCTAGTTTCTTCTCTCCTCTGTGACAGTAAACTGAATATCTTTGAGTTTTGGACAAAACGAGACATTTGAGGACGTCCTCTTAGGCTTTGGGAAACACTGATCCACATTTTTCACCATGTTTTGACATTTTTATAGATCAAACAACTAATCGATTAATCGAGAAAATAATCGACAGATTAATCGACTATGAAAATAATCGTTAGTTGCAGCCCTAGTTTACAGCTCGTGGTGACGCACAATGTGCTATAGGTGCCAAAAAGAAACCTCTGTTTGGTACTGCCAATTTGTTTTGTTTTGTCACGGTTCATGTGTGCAATAAACATTACACTTCGTGAGAAAAAAACCGTGGCAGAGAATCGTGATATCAATTCTAAGCTTTTCCCTGAATCGTGCAGGCCTACTCCTATGGTTATGCAGTTCGGCAGTAATCAGATTACAATTTTACAGGCGTGACAGCTCCTTCCATAGTGTAGCAGTTGTTGTAGTTGCTTGGAAATTATTTAGAGCCTTCATCTATCTTGGACCTGTATTTTTCTATCACAGAGAATTGGGCTTTGAACGTTGTGTTGTGAGCCTCTTCTCAGTGTTGTAAGTCACTAGTTCATTTACTTTAAATACAGATTATATCCATCTTTATTCCATCCTTATAACATTGCTGTACTCCATTCTTCCCCTGGTATGCCAGTCTGACCATCGTTTTGGTGCAACGTAAGGCTAGCTCCCCCCACGAAACTCTGAATAAATAACCTCAGTGTTCTCTCCTGGTTGGTGCATCTGAATCAGAATCATATTTATTACTAGGGTTGGGTATCGTTTGGATTTCAACGATTCCGAACCGGTACTTTTAAAACGATTCTGATTCCTAAACTGATTCTTGAAAAACTGAAAAAGTGTAATATGTTTACTAGCGATCACGTGCAGTGAATGGTTAATATGCTTTTACGTACATTTTGGTGAGCCCAGAGGGGAAAATATGGCATTTTAAAAGTAGCCTACATTTACGATAGCTAGCTAACGGTAGACTACAGAGAAAGTGTGACATTTTTACGTTCGGTCCTGGAGTGACAGAGGGAAAATATTTCAGTCGACACATTAAGTGGAACCGAAATTTGCGTTCTAATCCGGTCCGATTCCTACCGATTGTGTAGGAACCGGTTCCATAGTGGAACCGGGTTTCGGTACCCAACCCTATTTATTACCAAAGCAAGTTGCAGGAATTAGCCTTGGTGCATACAAGAAAGAAACATTAAAAAAGGGAATAAACAATAAGGCAAAGTACTGCTACAGTCAAGAACAGAATAGCTATATTACAATAAAAAAGTATGCAAAAACTATAACAAAATAACAAATATGTAAAATGTAACTTTTAGAAAGGGAAAGGAAGAAAGTTGCACGGTTCAGTGCAGGTTGTGCAAAAATATTGATCAGGGGATGTGCAAAACTTCAGTATGTATAGTTGCAATAGACCTTTTTCACAGCAGACATTTTGACTTGTCATAGTAGGAAAAGCACAGCTGAAATTGATAACCTTAACGATGGCTGCATTCCACTTAGGAGAGGTCCTGGTATTGTTCATGCTGACTCACTGAAATAGCTCACTGGAGAAACTGGATGGAATTGAGCCATCGTTAAAGTTACCAATTTCAGCTGTGCTTTTCCTACTATGACAAGTCAAAATGTCTGCTGTGAAAAAAGGTCGATGCTCAGGGATAATAGTCCAGGATGTGTGTTAATATAACGTGTAGTGACTGAGGGTGGGGGGTAAGAGTCTACCAGTCCCGGGCCTTGTTGATGAGACCCACTGCAGTCGGATATAAACTGCTCTTGTGGTGGGTATACGTGCAGTTTAGTGTCCCAAATTCCCCATACAATGTCCTTAATTAATTATGAACCTGCTAAACCACCTGTACTACCCTAACCCTTACCTTAACCTGTCTCAAATAAGACCCTCATCATTTGGGACACTCAGTTTTTGGAAAATAATTTGGGACACTAAACTGCACGTAAGCCCTTGTGGTGGGCGGTTTTGGTCGTGATGGACCGCAGCCTCCTACCAGAGGGAAAGTTCGTTAACAGTTTGTGTCCGAGATGGATGGGAGGGACCACCGAACTAACCTATGTACTTACATTTAATTTACAACATGTGGTTTCACTGAACGTAACGTTAGATAACGAGCGATTTGAGTTGACCGCAAACACCCAGATAATTCAACATCACGTTACGTTACAGAAAGCCGTGTAACTTAACACAAGAACTTGTTAGCTAATGTTAGCTGACAGGCGCCATGCTCGGCTAACGTTAGCGGTCTTAATAAAGTCAGTTTCACGAGCATTGAACAACATACAGACGCTTAAACACAGTGAGTTCTCAGGAATGCATGGTCAAACTTACATTATTCCGTCTAACTGCGTCATGTTTGTGTCTTTCCTCGTGTCCCCGTCAGCTACACGAGCGATTCTTCCTCCACGTGAATGAAGGCGGCGGAAGACAACATTGGTGGATGACTTCCTCTTTGGTGGAACTGTGGTTGATTTCCTGCTTCAAATTAATTACCGCCATCTGGTGTCAAAACTCCACTCCACAGCACAGTCTCCTCTCCACCATGATTGCATGTACGCCCGCGAATTATTTTTTTTGCAGGATGGTAGGGGAAGAACCCGCCCTACTCTCCCTCTGAATGGCTTGTACTCGTTGCCTGCTCTGGTGGGATTGGTTATGTTTAGGCAAGAGGAGTGGGATTGGTTATGGTTAGGGTAAGAATGTCAGGGTGAGCCAATCAGGGATGAGTTCCCTAATGAATATTCATGAGTCTTCCCCTACCATCCTGCAAAAAAAAAAAAAAAAAAACTCGCTTAACACCCAGTACGCCTCACTGCAGTGTGCCTCACAGGGCGGTGGACGTCTGACTCCACCCACGTTGAGCACCGCCCTTCCAGACTTACTGAACGGCATCACCGGGGTGCGAAATTTTGGTAGGGGAAGACTCATGAATATTCATTAGTGAACTCATCCCTGAATGGCTAGTACTCGGGTTGGTTAGGTTTAGGCAAGAGGAGTGGGATTGGTTATGGTTAGAGGATGTCAGGGCGAGCCAATCAGGGATGAGTCTTCCCCTACCATCCTGCAACAAAAAAAAAAAAAAACTCACCACCGCGGTGTAGGAAGCCATGGCAGCACATTCACAAACACCACTGCATTAAGTACTTCAGTACTAATGAACACTGCAGCCTATGAAAACATATTCATAATAATAATTAATAATAATGTATACTTTATTAATCCTGCAAGGGGAAATTACAATGTTTTCACTCTGTTGTTATTATTATTATACACATTACACACAGGCCTGAATTACATACACATGCTCAGTACCTCTACATGCACTAATGGAGAGATGTCAGAGTGGGGGGGCTGCCCATGGAAAGGAGCCCCGAGCTGTTGGGGGTTCGGTGCCTTGCTCAAGAGCACCTTGGAAGTGCCCAGGAGGTGAACTGTCACCTCTCCAGCTACCAGTCCACCACCATACTTTGGTCCGTAGGAAAACTGCGAGGCGAGAAAACATAAGGATTACACAGGTACATTTGGAATATAGTCATTGCCTGCATGTAAAGGAAATAAGGATGGAGGAATTGAGTTTGACATTTTATTGTGGGATCCCCTATAAACGATATAACGCTGGTATCAGTGGGACATACCAAAATATTAAACATAAACAACCTTCGGAGTATGAAATAACATCTAATATGTGCAGCAAAACATAGTTATATCCCACAGCACAGACAGGTTTCTTCTTCTTCTGTGGTTATTGGTGGTTGGCCGCCACCAACTTATTCCCCACCCCTCTGCCTATTCTCTACTAACTAATCATGTCTCTAATAAACTAATCGTTTCTCTAATAAACTAATTATATCTCTAATAAACTAATCTTATCAATCTGGGCTCTGAGAGGGCCTGAAAGCCTCTCTCAACAGCCCTTGCACTCCCTTTCCAGTAATTCCCAAGATACTTATCTCCGTGGAGCTTATTCCCCAGAGTCCTTATGTTTTCTCGCCTCGCAGTTTTCCCTGGATTGAGGTTGCAGCTGCCGCCGTGGTCACGCCCGGCTCCCTGCTACGCCCTACTACATCCTGCTATGCCCTGTTACGCCCTGAACTGCTACAACTATTATTTCTAGTCATAGTTCCACTATGTTTATTGCTACTATGCCCCTGTTCATCATACCAACTGCTATAATTATTATGAATCATATTTCTCTCTATCTGTATATCTGTCAGTGTCTCTGTGTCCCAACCAGCACCGGCAAACGCCTGCCCACCAAGAGCCTGGGTCTGTCTGAGGTTTCTGCCTAAAGGAAGGTTTTCCTCACCACTGTTGCACTAAATGCCTGCTCTTGGGGGAATTGTTGGAAATTGTTGGGTCTTTATAAATTATAGTGTGGTCTAGACCTACTCTATCTCTAAAGTGTCTTGAGATAACTCGTTTCCCAACGCATCCAGTTTAAAGTCCTCCTCCTCACCCACAAAGCCCTCCATAACCAAGCTCCTTCCTACCTCACAGACCTGCTCCACCGCCACAACCGCCGTCTCTGTATCCGTCGCTGTGTCCCAACCGGCTGCGGCAGATGGCTGCCCACCAAGAGCCTGGGTCTGTCTGAGGAGAAAATGTTGGTAACATTATGAAGTCTATGTTGGCTTGGCTAGTGTTCCTCTGTTCTATACAGACCACATCTCAATAACTCTTTGCATGGCCCAAACCACAGTTTGATGCGACGGATTGTTTTTACCCATCCGGACGGATGCTCTGTCAGCATCAGACTCTTGAATGTTGTGCTGTTCCACTATATAGATTACCGCAAGGTGATGTATGTATGTAAAGCTGTTCTTGCCTCGAAAAAGAACCAAGTCTGGTCAAAATATCTGCAATAAAATAAATACATTGGAGCTTCATGTGAACTCCCTCCAAACATGTGCTTAGACAGACTAGAAGTTGTTTGTGCAGTTACAAAAACAAGATCCAGTTGTGTTCAAGATAATCTTGAAGCTCTGTGACTGGGGGTTGAACCCGGATGGGTGTTGTTGGGCGAGCTCTTTTTAAACTGCATGACCCTGTTCCCCTGCACTAATAATCATAAGTCATAATTCTGACTCAACTGGTTATTAGAGTAAGTGGAATACATTTCAATGGAACTGAACGGAATAACGATTAGTTTATTAGAGATACATTTCTCACCTGGTAGTTACTTTCCAAGGTTTCTTCCTAAAAGTAAGTTTTTCCTCGCCACTGTTGCACTAAATGCCTGCTCTTGGGTCAATTGTTGGGTCTTTGTAAATTATGAGTGTGGTCTAGACCTACTCTATCTGTAAAGTGTCTTGAGATAACTCTTATGATTTGATCCTATATATAAAATTGAATTGAATATCCCAAAAACTTTCTTGCAGCATCAACAACTATTTATATACACTATACTCTGATTTCCTTTACACCTCTGCAGCACAGTTACATCACCATGGCCAGAAATGCCAAGAACCTAACCCTTGTCCCTAAACAAAACAATATTCATCATGCTACCTGATTAGTTCTCCCTTACTTCCTGAATCTTTCCTTCCCTATCTGCTTCCTCATGGCTCAGCCTTCTCTTGGACCTGATCTTCATGACTTACATCTGTTTCTTTCTCTATGGACGGTCTGCTTGCCATGCCTCCTGATCAGTGGTGGAATGTTACTAAGTACATTTACTCAAGTACTGTACTTAAAGTACAAATTTGAGGTACTTGTACTTTACTCGAGTCTTCTTTTGATGCTACTTTCTACTTCTACTCCAGGGATATATTGTACTTTTAATTCCACTACATTAATCTGACAGCTTTTAGTTACTTTACAAAGTAAGATTTTTGCACACAAAACACGTGTAGTTTATAAAGTACAATGTTTTATTATAAATTAAACTACCCAACAATATAACGGCCTACAAGTCTAGCTGAAATGATTAGACCATTAATCACTTCGTAGAGTCTCTTTGGATTGGTTTTAGGAGTTGAGCATCGCCATGGTACGTCAGCAAGAATGTATGAAGGACAACAGGTGTTCCAGTTTAAGCCATTTACTCTGCACACATTCAGGGCGAAAGCAGATGATGAGGCTTGACGGTTATGTGGTTTCTTTCTATAAATGATAAGCAGAAAAGACAAATTACAATACAGTTAATCAACATACAAACTTAACAATTAGATACCTAAACAAACACGTATAAGTACTCTTACCCAAGGGGGTGAGGGGTAGGCCTACCACTGCTTAAATTATAGAGTACTATATAACAGAGGGTTAGGGTTAGGGACTATATAACAGAAACATTCATTTGACAATTACATACAAAATTTAACTAATCAGGTTATAAGGATACTGGTATTTCCTAAAGGCTACAATTAAATCATGTGCACTGCACAATATTATTCCTGTAGTCTCAAGGCAAACAGGAAAGACGACAATTCAGCATTTACCAATATATATACTGGGCAAGTCCACTTGCAAATAACCATTAGAGTAACACAACATATGAGGAAGGCTCACTTTTTCCATGCACAACCACAGGATTTGCATCTGAATCGTTGGGACAGAGGGCCCTCACATGCTGCTTCATGTTGCTGCCAGTCAGAACAAAGGAAATGGGTGGGACCTATGGAGTAGGCCATGATTAGGACTGAGTGAAGTCAGGTGAGTTTGGACCATGATTGGGAATGAATGAAGTCAGGTGAGAATGGTTGAGTCCATACCATGAAAGTGGGCCACTGAATAGCATGGCTCTATTCTACCCACTTAGTTGATTAACTGTTTTGATTGTTTCCAGTTTCTACAATGTGAGCATGTCTCTGCATTGAGTACTTTACTTTTAATAAACGTAGCACAAAAAGTAAGGAAATTTGTGTTTGGTAGATTATTTCTCTGTGGTAACAATGCTTTTTGGCAATAAATCTTATACCGTTGGAAAGCCTGTTTAGTTCCCTTTCAAATGGTGTCCCATTTGTAAGGAACATGCATTTGTGGGATGAGCAGCAGTGCTGAGTATGTGGGTTGCGCCCATGAACAATTTGCCAAATCTTCTCTGCCAATGCCAAACAGCTTATTCTGCCATTGACTCGTTTGGTGTTTGGTGGATTGGATGATTGAAGTTTGAAGAAACAAGACATATTGGCAATTTAACAATTTATTCATTTCACAAACAGGAGCCTCAGTAGTGTGTGGAAGAACCATACACAGCCACAACAGCCTGGCACCTCCTCCTCATGCTGGTCACCAGCCTGGTCACACACTGCTGTGGGATGGCATCCCATTCTTCAACCAGCATTTGTCGTAAGTCAGCCAAGGTGGTTGTGTTGGTCACTCTGGCACAAACCGCACACCCAAGCTGATCTCACAAGTGTTCAATGGGGTTGAGGTCAGGACTGCTGCTTATTCTGTCAATGGCAGAATAAGCTGTTTGGCATTGGCAGAGAAGATTTGGCAAATTGTTCATGGGCGCAACCCACATACTCAGCGCTGCTGCTCATCCCACAAATGCATGTTCCTTACAAATGGGACACCATTTGTAAGAGAACTAAACAGGCTTTCCAATGGTATAAGATGTATTGCCAAAAAGCATTGTTATCACAGAGAAATAATCTACTAAACACAAATTTCCTTACTTTTTGTGCTCAGTTTACTTTAAGTACATTTTCCTGACGATACTTACATACTTTTACTGAAATAACATTTTCATTGCATGACTTTTACTTGTAACAGAGTATTTTTACAGTGTGGTATTAGTACCTTTACTTAAGTAAATGATCTGAATACTTTAGCCTTTATGTCAGAATCATCTTCTATTACAGACATTTCTTACCAGAAGCTCTATTAAAGATATTTCTATGTCATGATCATGTGTAATGAGCTCCAAAAAGCTCCTTGTGGTGTGTACACCTGAAAGGTGGAAACACTGATGACATTTATTCCCACGTGGGATTTATGTCTTCGTACTTTCTCTCAGATTGTATTGTTTCTTTTTTCTTTCTTTTGGTGGACCCCATCTTGTCCCTGTGTGTCTGAGGAAAACTGAGAAAATCATGATTTTGGACTGACAGCCACATGTTTTGTAATGAGCGTCTGACACTACATGTACTGTACATTTCATTCAAAGCAGATCAGTTCACTCACTGTCCACCAGGTGGAAGACTGTCCTACCACATGAAAGGGTAATGTCACAGTAATGTTAGGATTCACTCTGTGGAGGAAACTTGGGGACAGTGTATAGCAGTGGTGGAAGAAGTATTCAGATCCTTTACTTATGTAAAAGTACTAATACCACACTGTAAAAATACTCTGGTACAAGTAAAAGTACTGCATTGAAAATGTTACTTAAGTAAAAGTATGTAAATATCATCTGTAAAATGTACTTAAAGTATTAAAATTAAAAGTACTCAATGCAAAAAAATCCTCCCGTTTTAGAAACTGGAAACAATCCAAACAGTTGTGTGTTTAATGGTCTAATCATTTCAGCTGTACTTGTAGGCAGTTATATTGTTGGCTAGTTTCACTTATGATAAAACATAATTTTTTTTAATCTTCATTTCAATCTGGATTCCGCTCACAACACACAGCACTGAAACAGCCCTCCTCAAAGTCACCAATGACCTCCTCCTCTCCTCTTACTCTGGCCACCTCACCGTTCTTATCATGCTCGACCTCACTGCAGCCTTCGACACCATCAACCACTCCATCCTCCTGTCCCGACTGGAAACCTACTGCAACATCACTGACACCCCACTCTCCCGGCTCCGTTCCTATCTCACCAACAGACAACAGTTCATACACATCAACAACTGCACCTCCTCCGTTGCTCCTCTGTCACAAGGCGTCCCCCAAGGTTCAGTGCTTGGTCCTCTCCTTTTCATCCTTTACATCCTGCCACTCGGAAATATCATACGGAAACATGGTCTTCACTTCCACTGCTACGCCGATGATGTCCAGATCTACATTTCTACCAAATCCATCACCACAGCTACAGCCTCCTAACCTGACTCCGCCAGATGGATTGCTTCGCATTTGCTCGGTATATCCATCTGGGAACTTTCCGTTGGAGAACTTTTGGGAAGGGGCGAAAATATAGCTGATTGGATAAACCATCTGTCTATCACCACCTATGTTGGTGATAGACGGGCCAAATCAACCAATCAGATCAACGTAAAATCAAACTCTTGCCGAAACCAGTCGGCAGAAGAGCAAAAACATCTTTTCCTCCGAGAAAATCCTCCAGTGCAGTTTTTTGCTCTTCTTTCAGTGAAGGAATACTTTCTAATTTGGATAAAACTTGCACGATAGCTACGCTCATCTCATCCGGGGAAGCCGCCATGTTGTTTAGACTGAACAGTCGCTTCTCGTTGCGTTACACCTAAACCCGCCTCAAAATTTCCTCCGACTCAACTACAATAAATCCGACTTGATCATCATCGGTCCGAAATCCCTCACAAAGAACACCCATAACTTCGGTCTCCCTGTCAACAACTCCACCCTGTCTCCATCCCCACACACCCGTAACCTGGGAGTCATCTTCTACAACAACCTCACTTTTAAAAAACCACATCAACCAATTAACCAGAACTGCCTTCTTTCACCTCAAAAACATTGCCCGTCTCCACCCATCACTCACCTTCTCTGCTGCCGAAACTTTGATTCACGCCTTCATCACTTCCAGAATTGACTACTGCAACAGCATCCTCTATGGTTCACCTGCAAAAGCCTTAAATAAACTCCAAGACATCACTCCCATCCTTCAGAACCTCCACTGGCTCCCTGTTTCCCAATGCATCCAGTTTAAAGCCCTCCATAACCAGGCTCCTTCCTACCTCACAGACCTGCTCCACCGCCACAATCCCCCCGTAACCTCCGCTCCTCTGACGCAAACCTCCTCTCCCCACCACTCAGGACCACGCACCGTACCTGGGGTGACAGAGCTTTCACCATTGCAGCGCCCTCCCTCTGGAACTCCCTACCCATACGCATCCGTGACTGTACTCACCTGGACACATTCAAAACACTCATCAAAACACACCTCTTCAGATTAGCCTTCCACATACAATAGTCTTACATTACTCACCTGGTAGTTACTGGTTTTATTGTTTTTAATTGCTTTTAATATGCTTGTTTTATGTGTTGGTTTTATTGCATATCTGTTTTTAATGTGCTATATGTGCTGGTTTTACTGTAAGTACTGTAAGTGTCTTTGAGTACCATGTAAAGCGCTATATAAATAAAATGCATTATTATTATTATTATTATTATTATTATTATTGTTATTTGTAAAGTAACTAGTAACTAAAGCTGCCAGATGAATGTAGTGGAGTAAAATGTACAATATTTCTCTCTGAATGTAGTGGAGTAGAAGTAGAAAGTGGCATGAAAAGAAAAGACTCAAGTTAAGTACAAGTACTTCACATTTGTGCTTAAGTACAGTACTGGAGTTAATGTACTTAGTTACATTCTACCACTTGTGTATTGTAAGAAGGTGAAAGGCAGGGGTATGCAAACTCATTTGATGTCACATGAAAATAACCTGACAACTGTTGGCACCATTGATGTTTTGATGGGAATACAGCATAGAAAATCTGCTTAGAAATATAGGAAATATTGGATAGGATAGAACAACACAATATAATTTTGCTAAGTAAAACACATCACATTTATTATTAATTTCACTTGTTTTTATTTTCAACAAATTGTGTATCCAAATACAATACACATTTCCTATGGGCTCTTAAGGCAAAAAATTGGATAGTCATCATGGAATCATTAATTGGTCATGTGACAAGGGCTGGGAAGATGTTTTTTCACAGAATATAAAGTGCAGTACACTGACAATAAACTTGCCTCAAACTTCAACAAAGAAAACCTTGCTGTGCACAGTTTTCAGATAATAGGAAACAGAAGGGTCCAGGTTGAAAAAAATGGTAATTACCTTTTAAGTTATGGTGCAAATGACTTTATTTATGTACAGAAAATTATAATAGGTTTTTGGGGGTGGGTTTTAACACCCCCATCCTCCCTGCACGCCTATGGGTGTATTTATTTGGCTATTGTTTGGTTTAGTTTAGTTTGTTTTTCCCTGTTTTTCCTGTTTTAACCTGTATTTTATGTATTTCAATTTGTGTTTCAACTTGTTTCTATGTAAATCTCCTTATATTCCCACCACATCTACGTATATAGGCGTATTTCATGCCTGTATACATATGTTTTTTTGTCGTTCTGAAGCATTTTGTTGCAAACTTGTTTGCTTTTAAAGTGCTACATAAATGAATTTTTTTGGCACAGTGAAAAGGGAACTGGATTCATTTGCTAAAGTGCTGTACTGCAGTGCTATTTTAAAGTACTTCTTCCATTTCGATGCTACTTTGTACTTTTTCTCCACTACATTTCAGTAGTAACAGTATAGTCCTATACATTTTAGTGTTATTTAACACAAAAAGTAATATATTGTATGAAGTTATTGCCCTTCGATGATTTTTTGTGAGGACTCTTGTGTTTATTGTAATATTTTTCCTCTATTTATCTATTAATGGATAAGGTACCAGCAGGTTTTGGAAATATGCCCGAATATGAATGCTCCACATATTTGTTTTGTGTGAATTAATT
The DNA here is from genome assembly GCF_008315115.2 of Sander lucioperca. Lineage (NCBI taxonomy): Eukaryota > Metazoa > Chordata > Actinopteri > Perciformes > Percidae > Sander > Sander lucioperca. The sequence goes on along the minus strand of NC_050191.1, from coordinate 26,233,609 downwards.
ATACAGAAATCAACATCCATCTACTATAGATTGCTCTGGTATGATATATATTTATACTGTACATATTATCATGGTTACTATAGAGGGGTTGTATTGAAGTTTAAGCTTTATCTATAGTATGGATATGTTAATGAATGTTATGTATTTTTGTGGTTGTTGATTGGTGCACAAAAAACAGTTACCTCCTACAAAAGATGGCTTCTCAGGATGTAACACCATTTGCCTGAAGATAGTCTAGTATCGAAACGTTGCCTACTATTAAACTTTATATATTTTTTGCAAGTTAGACAGTGTGCAGGAGCTTTCTTTGCAAATAGCAACAGTATAAAAAGTAGTTAAAATTTGCATCATTTTGACCAGCTACAACAGTAGCTGCTTTCTGCTCCTTATGCCTAGTCTATATCTACGACATTCCTCTTCCGGGATTGCAATTCGAACGGTGCTGCTGGAAATTCCGCCAGATGTCCCTCTTTACGGACGGATGTCCGTTACCTTCCGCTTTCTTTGTGTTGTAGGCACCATCATATCTTGAAGAGCTCATCTTGAAGAGAGTACCTTATTGTCCCACTAGAGCATTGCGCTCCCAGAATTTAGAGCTACTTGTGGTTCCTAAAGTCTCTAAAAGTAGAATGGGAGCCAGAGCCTTCAGCTATCAGGCTCCTCTCCTGTGGAACCAGTTCCCAGTCTGGGTCCAGGAGGCAGACATCGTCTCCACATTTAAGAGTAAACTTAAAACTCTCCTCTTTGATAAAGCTTATAGTTAGGGAGTGAGGAGTTGCAGCGTTCGCCTAGACCGGCAGGGGAGGGTGTATAGCTACAGACACACAAAGAAATGTCAATAAACCAGAGGACATTTGTCTCCCATCCCGGAATGCTGTGTGGACTAGCCAGACCCTCTGGCAATGCGAGACTATCTTATGCCTGACACACCCCTCCTGAAGGCTGCCGCCAAGCAACCACCAGAGTTCTCAGCTGTTAGCTTTCTTTTCCATCTGATACCAGCTGTATCCTGGAGACCCTGTCGCCAGGTGCTCTTTGTTTGGCATCTTTTCCTCTTCCCTGGAGGGTTCCATGTCCAAGCTTGTCTGGTGGTGTTTGACACTGGTTTTCGTAGTATGTGCCTAATCCATACATAATAATCAAATAATATAATATGACTGACAGGGGGCATTCAGCTGCCTTATATGCACTTTTACTTTTGATACTTTAAGTACATTTTACTGCTAATACTTCTCTGTACTTCTACTTAACCCTTGTGTTGTCTTTGGCTCAAATTTGCCCCTTTTTTAAAGTTTATGGGTTATGGGTTTCTTACAACCAAATTTCCCCAAAATAACTTGGATGCATGCTTGTACGTCATATGGAAGCCATACAACATTCTTCGCAGGTAAAATGAATGATTACTTTTCTAGAATTTTGGGGTGTTTCATTTAATTTTTGATGGTCTATACCAGGGATCTTCAACAGGGGGTCTGGGACCCCTAAGGGGTCCTCAGAGTCACTGCAGGGGGGCGTGTTTTCAGTTAATCTGTCTGATTAGACCTCTTCCCAGGACTGTGTGGGTGTGGTTAGACTGATTGAGTGACACCTTCCTGAACCTCCTGTTAGCTTTTTTGCATAGGGCGGGACAAATGACACCTTTATCATTCTTATTGGTAGATGAAATTTGTGACGTAATAAATTCCCATCAAAGCTCCGGCCCACCTTCAACCTGAGCAGAGGTCTAATTAGCCAAAATAATTTTTGAAAGTTTAATTTTTTTTTTTAAATGTCTTAACATGAATCCAACATATTAGCAAATATAAATCTCCACTGATGAGTCTTACTGGCCTATAGGTAAAATCACTAAGGTAGCCATCCACAGATGGACATTGTGTCCAGACATGTATATGTAACATTAATAGATGATTTATAAAATTATGCAGACAATTATTTTAATAGCTTAGTATTCTATGCACTAAAAGGTATATAAAGGCTTTAGGCCACCCTACACTTTATTGTAGGCCGTTTAATATGCAATTTCATTTTATACATTAGTAGTAGGGGATCCCCTGCTCCTTCTCTATTTCAGTTAAGGAGTCCTTGGTTTAAAAACCTTGAAGACCCCTGGTCTAGACCATATGTCAAACTCAAGGCCCGTGGGCCGAATCAGGCCCCTCACAAATTTTGATCTGGCCCGCGTTAACACTTAGGTTCACGATACATTTTGGCCCGCCTTGTTGTGCGCCAAACCAAAAAGACAGGAAACAGTTTATCAAACTGTAATTATGTGACACTGAGCAGAATTTGGCAGATTTGCCAGACTCTTTGACAAATTCCCACTGAACCAGTTTCAGTTCAACCAGTTCAGCTTTTTGCGGGGCCAAACTGTAAGTGAGAAAGCTATACGAGACATGCAAAAATACAACCCAGGTTTAGGAAAAGAATGGGACAGTTGGGTTTAGGAAACGTGACACGCGGGACAGGATCCCTGGTCTCCGGGGTGAAAGTCCTGTGTTGTTTGACCCATCCACCACCCCAACCAGGGCTTAAATACTACTCGCTACCGTAGTCGCTCTTAAAGCCAAGTCATCTTCTCATTGAGAATCGTGCTGTGATCACAAAAGATGCTTCCCATTGAAATACATTGGTTTAAAAACCATCACGGAAAAATAGATATAAAAACGTTCGTTTACACGAATCAGTAGATTAAATTACGTGACCATTTCACAAACTGCCGTGAGACTGGATTGAATAATACTGTCAAAGATATTCGACTTTTTCCCGATAAAATAAAAGCATGTCAGTAAACTTTACATGTCTGACCCCTTGATGTGATTCTCATTTCCCAGTGTGGCCCTTAGTGAAATTGAGTTAGACACCCCTGGGTCTATACTGCTTGTATGTTTTATGTGTTGAGGATCCTCTGAAATGACAAGCTTTGTTCCTGAATGCTCATGCCTAAAAGCCTTCAAATAGAGAACACAACAGTTGCACAGATAAGTATCTTTTATTGAAGCATCAAGCTCGTAGCACAGATATATTTAGCACATCTTGACCATCCAAAGAACAGCAAAAGAAAGAACTAGAACAGCAAAGTTTCTCCTTCAGTACATCCTGCAACTGCACCCTCTCTGACCCGGGGGAAGGCTTTCACTTTCTCTTCCTCTGGAGAGAAGATTCAGAGGAAGGGACAGTGAAAACTTAAAAAAATAAAATACATGATTTTAGTCAGCTTTGAAAAAGGTCATCCCATAACGTCAGAACAAACTGGTTTCACAACAAAATAAAACATTTGGACAAAAAAAAGGGGAAGAGGAAAAAAAAAAAAAAGAAAAAGATTGGTCCGCAGCAAAAATACAAAATATTTTTGTATAAAATTCTATAGCCATTCAACTGCAAAAATGCATTGTGAGTTCACTGTATATATATATAAAAAAAAAAGCATAATGATTCACACCAACAAGGTTAAAATGTACTTAATCCAAGAACAGTTGGTGTTAAAACTTCTTCAGTATTTCTGAACAGTTTAAATGTGTGAGTTCATATATGTATATATAAAAAAAAAAAAAAAGTTTAAACAACAAAAAAAAAAAAAAAAAAAAAAGACCTATAACAGTCATAGCGGATCACTTGAGTTCTTTTGACAGCAAGTTGAGAGTAGTTCATGTAAGAGCAGAGATTGGTCCTCAGGGAAAGAATGAAACCACTCCAAAAAAAGCTGTGATAGACAAAGCTAGGCGTGTCATCACTGCTAGTTCTTACATCAACTAATCCCAACTTAATCTACTGGTCCAACTGGCTGAAACAAGAGCCTGAAGTGATGCATGCGCTGCTATAGGTGCCGATTGCACACATTTCGAAAGAAGTATTGCAACACACAGGGCTGAAAGCAGGTCACGCCTCCCGCCGCGTCTTCTCCGCTTCTAAATTCAAAACCGCGTTCTCTGGCAGGAGAAGCATTGTGAACACCACGGAAACTCAACGGCAGGCGGAGAGAAGTTTAAAAGTAGTAATGCATCATAGACGCTCCAACCTGCTTTCAGCACTTGTCCACAACTTGAAATATAAGATCAATACAAGTTAACCCGACCCCTAAAAAGGATGAAGGAAAAAACAAAAACAAAAAAAAAAAAAAAACAGTCCCCACCAAACCAAAACACACCAGGTATACGCTTTCAGCTGGTAAAACAAGAGGAAGGTGAAGCACACAGACCTACTGACAAAAAAAAAAAAAAAAAAATAGAGGAAGAGACGGCGCTACACTACACTGTCAAGCAACACGGCACTAGTAGTCACATGCACCATAGTGTCACAGGATCTCCCCCCCCCCCACACAATGAACAAAAGGGCATTGATCCAAACAAAGAAAAGAAAAGAAAAAAAAAAAACTGCTAGGGGAGTCACATTTTCGACCGATTCACTGCAAAAAACGTCTGGGCACAATAAATTTAATAAAATGGCAGTTTATGCAGCGGTGACATGTGGAATGATCCGGGATCACCCTGGCATGCTCAGACTGGTGGGCCTCTATTGTGCGCTTACAGATTTCTGTATGGGGGCGGAAAGAGACAGAGAGAGGATGGATATTATGTGGGAAAAAGAAAAACGCTTTGCTGGGCAACTAAGCAAAAAGTGTCCGATTCATTATTTCCCATTCAGAGCGGGCGCGGCCAGGAGGGCCGGGCTTTCGCCGTGTCACGGTTCTGGGGCCAGCGGACAGTCTGACTCTGGCAGGGAGAGACCTGCTAAGAGCCAGACAATGGCTGGTCGGCAGAGGGCATTGTGAGCTGGGTGTGTGTGTGTGTGTGTGTGTGTGTGTGTGTGTGTGATGGAAGAGGAGGGTGGGTTTGCTCTATCTACTGGAGTGGTACATTCAGCTCAAACCTGGTCCAGGCTTTTCTCTAGAGACGTGTACATTCGAAAGACAGGGGACAGACCGCTGCTTTACACAGCCTGAGCTACATTCAGTTAAAACATTTTAACCACTTCATGCGAATGTGGAAACTAGAGTGCTAAATATGACTTTGGGTTTAAGACCTAGAAGCTTCCTATAGATACAGCACGCTGTATATATATATATAAAAAAAAAGCCTGGGTGAAACAAAGTGCACATGTTAAAATGTCTTAAATGATTCATAGACCCATTTTCCAACATACATTTTCAAGACATACAACTTTTAAAAAGGCTGTCTATTTGGGGAAACACACTGACTACCCGATTGTCGAGGTGGAGGAGCACGAATAAATGAATGAATGAATGCTGACGGGAGTGAGCTTCGGAGCCCAGCAAAGCAGAAAGTTTTTGTTTTAGAGCACTTTACATTGACCAATAAGCTGCAAATCTTTATCCAATAGTGCAACATTAAATAGCATCAAGTATTACGTATAAGGAACTCAAATAGGACAACCATTAGAACGGCCAAAAAGCTTTACGGGACTTACACATTAAATCAAGACCTTATACGAAAGATTGACCTTCGTTTTCGTACCATGAGCAACCAATTTTTTTTTTTTAAGTGCACTCAAAAATTGGTAGCAATTCATAAATACCAAATGTGGAATTGGACAGTAGATTAGGCAGAGAGGGGTCCGGTCAAATTTGAAATGGCGGAGTTGGGATGGTTAAGAGGCAGACTGGTCTGAGCATGTCAGGGCCCTGGCCTAGTGCGGGCGGAAGCCTTGTCTGTGGGGGATGAGGGGGGAGACCTGCAGGAAGGGAACGTTGTACTGGGCACAGGTGGACAGCCTCAAACAGAGCGCGTCTAATTCCTCTACATGCACTTCAAGATCACAGCAAGAGTGAGCTAGGATATCGAAACGGAGAAAAGAGCTTCCATGCAAGAGATCTAAGTCACGGGTACAACAGTGCGAACAACTCAAAGTGGAGGATAAACTAGGGCTCGCGACCGCGCCAGCACCGGGGGATTCGGACCGGCGGCAGCAGCAGCAGCAGGCGGGGAGGGAGGGGAAGAGGAGGGGGGAGGAAGAGGACAAGCTCTCTACGGGGGGGTGAAGCCGGCCGCCGGGGGGGAGCCCCGGGCGGCCGCCTCGCTTTTTACGCCTCTTCTTCATCCTCAACCCTCAGCTCTGCTGGTTCTGCTGGCGGCTCTTGGCGTAGCTAGTGAAGACGAAATTGTAATCGTTGAATTGAGCCAACTGGCGGTCGAGGCGCTTGTAGCCCTCCATCGACTGGGCAGGAGTAAAGACGCTGCGACATTTAGAGCTCTGCAAGGGGGGAGGGGGGGTGGGGGTGGGGCAAAGGCAAGGACAAAAAGAGAACTTACTCAGTGACAACTTCCATTAAAAATCCCTCTGAATCAGGGGCGGATCTAGAAAAGTATTTATGGGGTGGCGAGAGGGGGGCAGGAATTGATTGAGGGGTGGCAACGTATGGCTAGTCAAAACTGAATTATAGATATCTCTGTCGTTTCGACTAGTCACAATTACGTTACAGATATCTTGAATGACATTTCCAACTATCCAAAATGTAATTAGGACTAGTCAGAAAGACGTTGTTGATATCTATAATGTTAATTCCGGATAGTCAAACTTAGCTTTTAAATGTTAAAAGTGCTTGCCATACAAATCAGTCTCTTGCCGCTCTGGCGTCATCTCGTGCTGCACTCACTGCAGTCGGACATTGGAAATTCGCGCTCGTAAATTGTCAAATTTGCCATAACCTTTAATTTGTTGCTGCCAACTGGGGTGGCAAGGCTTTCTTTTAGGGTGGCATTTGCCACCCTATGCCACCCCGGTAGATCCGCCCCTGCTCTGAATGAAAGCGAGCTTATATTTTTTAAAACAAAAACATACCTGGTTGACAAAAAGCGTGGTCACAAATTTCCCTGGCTTGAACACCTCCACCACCTTACTGACCAGATCATCGTACGAGGTCTCGGAGAGGTTGGTTTCGAAGCTGACGTAGGAGAACTCAGGCTCCGGGGTGATGTGGATGGTCCAGTACGTTCCCTGGAGAAGACAACGAGCAGAGCCACATTCCAGAAATGTTTCAAGTAGGAGGCGAGACGAAAGGCAAGACAGATAAGAGGAAAAGCGAGACACTCACGTCAGTCTTCATTCCGTTCATTGAGTATCCACAAGGGTTGAACATTGTGGCGTCGATCACAGAACCTGGTATCAGGTCACGAATTCCACTCATCTGCAACAAGAGACAGAAAAACGGTCAACATGTAATCAGTAATTAACCATCAGTCCCAATTCTTTAACCTTCCACGTGAGCTCATGTCTGAAAGGCTCGGGCCTGTGTAAACACATTGAAACCGGTTTGGTCCATAATGGAGAGTGCGGTGCTGGCAGTGTTTACACCTCGTCTCTCTCAGCTCACCTATTTTATCAGATTCAAATCCAAAATGTTGCCATATTAGCAGTGCAGTCTTGTTATATTGTTTGGGGCTTTTACTTGACAGGACAGCTGTAGACAGGAAATGGGGGAGGGGGGAAGAGAGAGAGGGGGGGGGGGGGGGGGACATGCAGCAGGGCCGTGGGTTGGAATCATCAATCATGGAGCTACCAGGGCAACCCGGCGGCATAGTTTTAGTATTCTTTTGACACTAGTCTGGAAAATGTCCAGGATGATGCCGGATATCAGGTTTACTTTGGCTTTGTGTGTGTTGCCGTTCTTAAAAAGGAACACGTCGACTTATTAGTCGAGTTATTTACTTTGTCTTATTCCCCGTATCCCCCAGAGTTAGATAAGTCCATACATACCCTTCTCATCTCCGTGCGTGTCGTAACTCTGTCTGACGCACCCACTGCTAGCCTAGCTTAGCACAGATACTGGAGGTTAGCGCAACACCTGAAAAGCAGCGTTGTTACTCTCTGCTCCTCACCACGGGGCTTCTCAGGTGCTGCGAGCAAATCCCTCCGCCCAAGTAGCAGAAATAGCAGTGCTTCGCCTTCTGAGAAAATAGTTCCCAGTATGTATACGGTTAGAAGATGGCTGTGTCTCATGTGACCTTGTTATTTGTACACGCTGTGACTCTATAAATCACAACATGTAAATAGGAAGATGTTGGTGTTATTTTGTCACTTATTGGGAGCAGTAGGCTAGTTGGAACTGATTACCTCCAGGATCTGTGCTAAGCTAGGCTAGCAGTGGGGGCGTCAGACAGAGTTACAACACGCACAGAGATGAGAAGGGTATGTATGGAATTATCTAACTCTGGGGGATACGGGGAATAACACAAAGTCCCAATAAGTCGGCGTGTTCCTTTAAAGCGCTGTGGAGATAGAGCTGGCTGGCAGTGCGAGACTAACTGCCATATAACGTCTTGTCACCCCCCCCCCTCCAAAAGCACATGAACTTTCTGGTAAAGAAACAAGAGTGCGCCGTTGCCCCCTCCCACCGCTACTGAAACGTGATCTCCTTCATAGCGCCGCTTGGCAGCAAACTGCTGACAAACGTAACCTTATGTTAATGGCGTTGTCATATTAGCAGTGTTGGCCAAGCTATTTGGAAAGTTTAGTGAGCTAAGCTACCAGTTACTCTACATTAAATGAAGCTTCACTACACTAAAGCTAATGTTAGCCCCCAAATAAATTTAGCAAGCTAAACTACAGCGGCATGGCAAAAGGAGTTTACTACATTGAAGCTATTTCTTATTACATCCATGTCCATGCATGGCCGGGGTGAAGGAAATGTAGCTTGTGTGGACGCTACGGCACTACTTGATTTATAAAAGACTACTAAGAAAGGCATTACTTGATTTATAAAAGACTATTAAGAAAGGCCTTTCACTGAAAAAGTTAAAAATTGCACCGCTTGCAATACAAGTTGGATTTAGCGCTGTGACGGCGTCGACACAGGTTGCTTATGTAAGCTACTTTTTAAAAGGTTTCTTCTTTTTCCTTTATTGATCCAGCAAGGAGAACATTTACATTTCCACTCTGTTGGTAGTTTTTCCCCCCCACACATTATGCACAGGCTTCAAATACATACACGCTCATGCACTTAATGGGGATTCTCAGGAGGTGAACTGGCACCCCTTCAGCTACTAATCCACACATACTTTGGTCTGTATGGGAACTTGAACTGCAGACCCTCCAGTTCCCAACCTAACAACCCCCTCCCCCCCACGGACTGAGCTACTGCCACTCCCAGAAGGTGTCATCGGTTTACATACAAGCAAACTGGTTTAGTCTCTCTCACCAAACCAAAACTGGAAATCGATCCGACTCTAATGTCCAGCCACTAGCCTAACCAGACCTAAACTTAATCCCATCACAACACTGGAGAGCTGTGTGCGCCGATGCCTGTTGAAACAAATAACACACACACGATGGTAAGAGTCTACTTACACGAGTGACATCACTTGCAGAAACACCATCTTTCATATAGAACTGGTCCATAATGGCTGGATCGAGGTCACTCATCAGAACTTCCAGCGTCTGATCCGCATGCTTGTTCTGCCAGTACTCTGGTAAGTCCAGGGTAAACAGGTACCTGTCGGAGGTCATTTATTACATCACTGAGCAGAACTATGACAAGACAGTAGGGGTGTGACGAGACACTCGGCTCACGAGGCGAGACACTAGATTGGGTTCACGAGAACAACACTATTTGAAAGAAAACTTCACTTAAGAAATATGACTGGAAAAATAGTCTTTACTCAGAGAACCAAGGTAACCAAGTGTTGCATTGCAGCAGTAAACAAGGAAGTAGGCTGCTCTTGTACTGATTTATGACCATTTTAGGATGCGCAAAGAACATTTCTCTTTGTTTAATATCATTAAAAAAGGTCCCATGGCATGAAAATGTCACTTTATGAGGTTTTTTAACATTAATATGAGTTCCCCCAGCCTGCCTATGGTCCCCCAGTGGCTAGAAATGGTGATAGGTGTAAACCGAGCCCTGGGTATCCTGCTTTGAGAAAATTAAAGCTCAGATGGGCCAATCTAGAATCTTCCCCTTATGACTCATAATGGGAAATGTTACCTCCCCTTTCTCTGCTTTGCCTGCCGCCCACAGCTGCCCAGAGAATTTGGCCCACCCATGAGGAAATAGAGCTACAACCGTGGCTGCAAGCTGGTCAAGGCCACACCCCCACCTTGCCCCCCCTCTCTCCTCCTCAATAGCATTTAAAGCTACAGACACAGAAATGGCACATCCTAAGGAAAGCTCATTGTGGGACTGGCTCTAGTGGCTGTAATTCTGCACCAAGGCTGAATTTCAGGAAAGAGACTTCAGATACAGTATTAGGGGACCACTAAAGGTCTATATAAAAGAGACTTCAGATACAGTATTAGGGGACCACTAAGGTCTCTATAAAAGAGACTTCAGATACAGTATTAGGGGACCACTAAGGTCTATATAAAAGAGACTTCAGATACAGTATTAGGGGACCACTAAGGTCTATATAAAAGAGACTTCAGATACAGTATTAGGGGACCACTAAGGTCTCTATAAAAGAGACTTCAGATACAGTATTAGGGGACCACTAAGGCCTATATAAAAGAGACTTCAGATACAGATGAATTATAAGACCAACCAGGTTAGCCTCTACTGGCGGCTGCTCTGTACTTGAGACCGATATCGCGACTTTTACCTCTACGAGAAGTCTCGTCACATTTTAATCTCGCGAGACGAGATCTCGTCACACCTCTACAAGACCGCAAAGGAGGTCTGCAAAGAGCTGTCATACAAGCAGAAATCCCTGAAGAACAGACCTGACCTTTTTACATCCCAACTCATGATTGTCGTGATCTGAGCTAAAAACATGTCATGTAGCAGTATCCTGCTGTGGCTGAAATGCTGCCACGCAAAAGACTCTACAATTCGATGCCTTTTCATTTTTACAAGACGTGACAGCATTGCTGCTATTGTTTTCACCTTGTGAGTCAGTGTGTGTGTGTGTGTGAGGCAGGTTTGACTACTTTGCCAGGTGTTTTATGCCAGCCACAATTTGTCACCACGACAGCGTCTCAACCATGCAGGATGCAGTCAGAAACTTTACAGGTGTGTAGTTAAGGTTTATGCCCAAACGTTATGCCCCTGGGCTGACTTGGCGTCGCAGGTGTTGTGATCTCTAGTCTCCGTTATTTATTTGCCACTTCAGAGAGAAACGAGAACATTGCTGCAACATCTTTCAAGGATAAAAATCAGTGGAGAGCGCAATTCAGTACTACTTTATACTACAGTATTTAGCAACACATGAAGTTTCAACCGGTACGGGACATTGTGTGATGCTTACCAGCAGTCAGAGTTCAAACGTCCCATACAGTAGGCTGCACCATCTGGAAGATGCAAAAAGAAAGTTTGTTGAATGTTTAGTTTTATGGTTACCGTTCACCTAGTCTGGCAATGCCAGACCTTCCTCCACAGCGCTGCGGAGGAAGGTCTGACTAGTCCACACAGCATTTTGGGATGGGAGAAAAACGTGCTCCGGTTTATTGGCATTTCTTTAAACCAATCACAATCGTCTTGGGCGGTGCTAAGCACTGGATGTAGCCACGGTGATAAGTTCATAAGTTGTTTTAGTCGTGCAACAGAAAACTCAGATAGTCTAGCTAGCGGTCTGAATTTACCCTGCGGAGCAGTAAGCCATAGTCCTAATAAATCCACTGGAGTTTAGAACTCCAACACAAAGAAAGCGGAAGGTGATGGACATCCGGCCGAAAAGAGGGACATCTGGCAGAATTCCGGGGGCACTGGAGCAATCCCGGAAGGGGAAAGTCGTGGCTATAGACTAGGGGTGTTGAAATTAAGCAAATATCGATCAATAATTGGCCGGGCCATAATCGATTATTTCGGTTTACAATTTAATGTAGGCCTAACAACCTTTCTGTTTACATATTCTGTTTTGCACATTCAGGAAGTGCCATGTGCTCAGTGCTGTAGTTTTATGTATCCAATTTATTTAGTATTAGAGCACTGCAGAATGTTTGGTTTTTGAAGCTTGAAAAGCTATGAATTAAATATCCTACGTGGCTATCGCCGACATGATAATCATAATCGAATCGGGAGATCATTGAAGATTCACACCTCTACTATAGACTACCATTCACCCGACACAATCTCGAATATGGAAATGCATGCATCGTCTATTGGATTTGTAGAGCACAAGTTAACGTCGCCAGCCTTCCTAGTCACACAGCAGACATTCTGGAGGTGTTGTACCATTTCGATTTCTTTCAAATGCTTTTTCAGAGCATTTCGTAAAAAGGAGGACAGTGCTAAGATTTTGTAATGTAACGTACTTGGGAAAATCTGGCTGAGGAAGTCCACTTCCTCCTGGAAGTTTCGATGAGGGAACTCTTGATGGGTTGGCTTCATAAAGTTCTTGCGGGAGTAGAAGAAATTCTGCAAAAAAAAGAACCACAGAAAAATGTGAGAGATGAACAGCCACAGGCATCTGGTAATAGCTACAGGCATTTCTCTTTTGTTTAAATTTATTTTAGTCTCTGATGAGAATGTTTTTCCATATATTCAAATGCTGCATGCGCCCTACCTCGATGGCATCGAAGCCGCAGTACTCCCTGGCGAGTTCCAGCAGAGGCACCAGTGCTTGCAGTAAGAGGGTGGTTCCGCATGTCTTCAAAATGAAACGTCTCTTGGAGACAAACATGCTACTCTCACTGTGGAAAGCAAAGAAGTACAAGAGAGGTGTAAAACATCTGTGCTCACACTATTCACCCAGTCTCTCTCTCTCTCTCTCTCTCTCTCTCTCTCTCTCTCTCTCTCTCTCTCTCTCTCTCACTGTCTCTCATCTCTCTCTCTCTCTCTCTCTCTCTCTCTCTCTCTCTCCTCTCTCTCTCTCTCTCTCTCTCTCCTCTCTCTCTCTCTCTCTCTCTCTCTCTCTCTCTCTCTCTCTCTCTCTCTCTCTCTCTTCTCTCTCTCTCTCTCTCTCTCTCTCTCTCTCTCTCTCTCTCTCTCTCTCTCTCTCTCTCTCTCTCTCTCTCTCTCTCTCTCTCTCTGAACTCCTGAATCCTGCATATTAACAGGGAATGGACATACAGTAGATCACTTGATGTCAGCAGGAGGAGCTAAAAGTTTTTTTTATTTTATATAGCGTAGATAACATAAAAAGTCAGTGCACTGAAAGTACCCAATCAAAAAAAAAAAAGACAGTTTCAGTAACTGTATGGCCCATTTCTCGCTTAATATGTTTTCATAAACATGTTTCGGTGAACCATTTTCATAAAATACGAGATCGTATTCCGAACGAGCCACCATTATGGTCGGTTTTGAAATTCGGGAGCAGCCAGACCCACGTGACATGTTCATCCAATCAGCTGCCATGTGTTGCGTCCGTCACGCTCATCCCGCTCGTCATTTCAAGTGGTAAGTGGTTCAACATAAGTGTTCCTTTTGGGACAATACCAACCATCGAAAGTGGGAACTATGGCAGTAAGTGGTCAGTGCACATTAGCAGTGTACTGACAGAAGTATGCTGAATGAGACACAGCCACACACATCCCTAGTGCCCAATGGGATGGCTGCCGCTGGATCTAAGCAATGCCATAGAAAGAACAAGTAGATGTGCAAACCAGAAAGCTCGAGCTAAAAAGGATTTTAATGATCTTCCTCAGATCTACGATAAGACACAAAGAGTCGCTATCTTAAATACCCAGAGTGCATCAAGAATGTGTCATACAACATCTGTCAAAATATTAGTGGGAACATATATCATGCATGTTGATTTCATACATGATTGATTGCAAATGCAATGATAAAATGTTTGTTGACACCATGGTTATGGGTCATTCGTGGCATACTGCTTGCAGTCTGTATTAGCCTTGACATGCAGCTGCAGTTGTTTTCGACTGTGATAAAGAGTGAAATCACTTCCCGGTTGCCATGACAACTTGTTTCATCTGCCATGGTTCGATTCTTTTACATTAGCACAGCAGAATGCATCTTTTTTTCCTGTCCGGTAACTGTGGCCACAGACGGAGCTTGTGAACCTTTCAGATAGTGTTGAGGCAGGGTTTCCTTGCTACATCCCTCTTGGATAGAATTCATCCAATCAAAGCTATGCAGCATGTTAACGTATGTGCCCAGGAGGAGACGTGCTCTGAGTGGCAAGCGGCTTACAGGTGACCGCTGTCTAATCCTGTCTGCCTTCTAAAATCAGTAGGAAAACAGGGGAGACAGACTGCAAGTAAAGACACTCACCTGAGTATATAAGCTTCCTGCTTGTCAGACTTTGTCACACTTATGATCAAACAATGCACATTCTCCAGAAGTTTGTCCCACTCAAACCTGAAATAAAAAAGAGAAATGAAAAGCAACAATTAGCACTTTGACATTCGTTTAGGGCTGCTCGATTATGGGGAGAAAAAAGAAATCATAATCACGACTCATTTTGGCCAATATCGAAATCCCGATTAACATGATTACTGGGTGAAAAAACACCTTGAACTGTGAAAATTCCCTAGATACTTTTCCCATTTGAACATATTTTTCTCACACAGGACAAAATGAGAGTTTACTTGCAACAAAAAAAAAACAAAACTTAAAATGTGGATTCATTGCACAGCCCTACCTTCGTTTAAAATATTGTATAGACTGGTTTCCAATGTGGAAGTGAATCACTAATTTTTCCACACACACTGGAAAGTAAGTGGAGTTGTTTTGACCATATCTTTGAATAAGGAAAGCACACTCCTCTACAGTCATAACAGGGAGGAAGGGATTCCCTTAATGGAAAGTAATGGTGCTATGGGGAATATCAGGGAAACAAACAATAACCTCAAATGGATATGGAATAGACCCGTCTTTGGGTTGTTTGTCTGCCCCACAAGCTGGGGCAGACAACACATCCAGCGCTCTCCTCGGCAACAGGAGGGCTGCTTCTGCATGTCCAGGAGGAAGCACAGCCTGGGCAGACTGTGGGATCCTCACACTAACCTAATGATATGCCCGATGTTACGTGCATTAGCTGAAAAGGTGCTCTAAGCGATGTTAGGTGACGACACTTCAGCTCGCCCCTCCTGCCTCCTCCTCATCCCGTCCCCTCCCTTCCGCACACTAACCCCCCCAAACTCCCACCCCCAAGTCGTCCTTGTCGGTTATTGGCTGGAAGACTTATGTTTGGTGGTGCAGGTTGGCACGGTTTGTTTTTGTTGCCACTTGTGGAGCCTGGGCTGTCTACAGAGACCATGTTTTTTTTTTTTTTTTTTTTACAGTGTGTTCAGGGGACAAGCAGCTAGCAGATAGTGAGGAGATGTTTTTTACAGTGTGTTCAGGGGACAGGCAGCTAGCAGATAGTGAGATGTTTTTTTACAGTGTTCAGGGGACAGGCAGCTAGCAGATAGTGAGATGTTTTTTACAGTGTGTTCAGGGGACAGGCAGCTAGCGGATAGTGAGGAGATGTTTGCTGTATGTGAGCAGACGGAATTGACAATGAGGCATCTTACGCAATACAAGTCAACGGAGAGCGGAGAGTCGTTTTCCCCTCCAGAGGGTGTGGCTTTCCGGGTATGATGCGGGGCGCTCAGGTATGACTTATTCAGAATGTTATGATACCTTTTTCCCCCCTCCCTGATTAGAGAGCTGTTTCAACATGCCGGACGCCCAGCTTCATACCAGAAGGACGTTACTGGAGACCAGGGTCAGCTCCCGTTTCAGTGTGAAATGTACACCACAGGCTATTTCTGGTCGCTCAGCAGGATCAGATTTTCCTCAAAGAGGAAGAGTGGTCTCTAGGAAAGGACCACTTTACTAAACGCTACCAGAGAGCTTTCATCCATACCCAAAAGACAGGGAGCCGTGGCTTACCAACATGACACATTTATGGAAGTTTGGCTACTTTTGTTGCCGTTTGAAGATGTCATGACTAACATTTAGCAGCAGAGCCATGGGGACAGTGAAGGGAACACAATTTGAAGCGTGTAATGTGAGATCATTACCGGGCCTTCCGGAGTAATTGCTTGACAATCACTAGAAGCAGACTGTAATCTGCAGCAGAGTCCCGAGGAAGGACAGCGGAGGCAACGTAAGCGAGCTGCACATTTGTGAATCAGATAACCCTCGTGGACTTATTTGGACATTGGCTGACGTCCAGCGAGCCTGATCCACTGACAGTGTCCCTCTGAGCTTTTAATCTGCCCTCTGGCTGTAAATTAATGCCAGTCCTCTTTTTACCCAGCCACAAACAGCGCAAGCAGATTTAGCCTTGAACCTTGCCACAGGTTTGATATTATGCCAACCACTGGACCGGTATACTGAATTTTACTACTAGGTGTACTTCACGCAGTAGCCTTAAGCACATGAACACTGACTGTTATGATTGGCTCGTGGGTTACAAGAATGCCCTTCCGTAGAAAAAAAAGCTATATGGAGTAGTGCATTAAATTTACTGTTTATCAGACCACAAATCAGACAAATTTACTAGGTAGTGTAGGGAGGGTTACTTGTACCCCAGGGTATTCTTCTGCAGATGCCAGGGGTATGTGGAAAGATTGGAGAAAAAAATATGATGTGATAGATATATAAATAAGTCAACTGTAACACCTTAACACTACATGTTGCAGGGTTGTGAAAACTAGTTAGCTTGCGCGCACAGAAGTTTAAACATGTAGCCAAAAGTAATGACTTAACAGTTCAAATGATTAGCTAAAAGTAATGGAGAAACCGTTAAAATAGTTAGCTAACAAGTACAGTAATGTTAATGGACAAACTGTTGAAACATTCAGCTTCACCCCAAGTAGTAGTACGATTGCAGACCAAACCAAGCTTAATATTGACAGTTCAACTAAACGAAAGAATTAACAATATCCACTTTTCTGTAATGAATAGTGTCATACATTTGGAATCAATAATGGGGTATGTGAGTTCTTTGGACAAGGCTGTGGGGGTACCTCAGACCAAAAAAAAGGTTGGGAAGCAGTGAGCTAGCACACCCTATGATCCTTCTGCCTCACTCCCCAACGCTGGGGGACTACTGCGCTGGGAGGAAAGCAAATGGCAGCTCCAAAGAGACGGACCTCCAGTTAGTGCTGTAGCAACTTGAATTCAGCCAGGCAGACCCCCCAGAGCCGGGGGACACAGTGGGCTGCCCACTTTGTTGTTGTAGACTTTGTTCTACTTGGCACAAGTGCCTCATTGTTTGAGGCACAGTAACAAATGGATTGTGTTGAGCTGAATAAAAGAACAGCAGCCTGTTTAGCCATTCACCTTCATTTCTCTGAATGTCCTATCACCCAGACATAGCCTATTCTTTGAATGCAGCCAAGTGCCTCTAAGCAAATCACAGTAGGGAGACCCTCTAACCAATCAGAGGGAAGGGAGGAGGATGCATACATGGCTGGGAACGTGACCAGAACATGGACTGCATGCCATTTCAGTCGAGCGTGGTCTTGGGGCTGCCATGCAGTGGGTGACCGTGTGCGGAGCGAGCTGAACCTTAACCGAAAAGCATCACCTTCCCTTCACATCAGTCAAGGAGTCTCAACCCACAACACCCACTGGCGACTTAATGTCTCTGTAATTATAGGGATGTAAAATGTGCAGCAACCACTCGTCTCTTTATAATACATATACTATCTGGTTGACGAGAAACTAACATGTGTCCGTGTTGGCAGCCTGTGTCGCTGCAACCGAAGCAACACGCGGTGACGACGGGCCATATGCTTGACATCTTCAGGGACCCCCACCCCCTTCGTTGTTGAATGACGCAGAAAAAAATATCCTCCCCATTTACAGCACAACAAACATACAACGCAATTTAATCGATACCCAGTGGGCTTCGTAAAAAAACAGTAGCGTGGTGTAGCTAGCACTGTGATGTAATCAAACGACGTCCCAACACCAATGCGGGGGCAATAAAACGCGTGTGCACCGATAGGGATAAAAATTATCCAGACCGCCTAATGTTGGCACCAAAGCAAGCTAACAAATAACACTAATGAAAGTAGAGCCTTCAAATTAAAACGCTACCGTGGTACGAATAACAAAACAGCAGAAGACTGCTGAATAACGTCATATTTTTCTCCGAGGAACTAGCTAGAGTCAGCTAACCGTTAGCTACAAACGGGTTGCCAACATGCTTTTAAGATACAGAGGAAGTTATAGGTTTGAACACTCACGTCGTATCATTGATCTATCGCTCTCCATAACGGACGAGGGATCATGCCAAGATTGTATTTATAATATAACGTTATTTGCTCGGTAATGAATGAATGACTCAGCTTGGAAGTACCACTATTAAAAGGGGGAGGTGGCCATTTTCGAGTGACGGTGTTAGTTAGTTAGCTAGACCATGGTAGTGAGCTCTGTTGTCAGACTTTGGCTCCCTTCCCTTAGCTAGCTAACTGAGGCTGAACTCATGAATACAGAGAAGAAAGTACCTCTGGAAAACAAATTCCATTCACATTCCATTTACAACTGGTTACATGTCACAAACGAATTGCGGGAATAAGCCAAGCATGTGCCCTGCGTTTTAGTCCACGTTTCCTTTTGCTGCTAAGGGGCTGACACCGGAGACATTAAAAGACACAAACCTCGGGATAGTACGGAGGTCCCCGGTTCCTTTGGTCTCATCCTGTCGAGAGAACCACACCTCCAACAGCTTCTCGGTCCCCTCGAAGAAATGTGCACCGTTATCCTCCATCATGAGACAACAGACACCCAACAACAAATATTAAACTTCGGTTGTAATGTTTACAACTTGATTAATCCTTCTTAGATCGGTTATAATTTATTGAGGTACAGTCCTTTAAGCAATCCAGGTGGTGATTTTCTTGAGTTACCGTCTTCCCTTTTGCAGAGAATACCGTTAGCGAGTGCTAGCTAATATCGCCGGCCATACTGTGTAGAGCACTGAATGGAGACGGCGCGGTGAATTTATGTGAGAGACACACTTACGTCAGTCTTGCGTTGAGCCAATCAGGTCGCAGGGCTCTGGCTTATGATATGTGATTGGTTCAGGACCCGATCACTCATTGAAAAAACAGAGGTTTTCTCCAGTGATGTCCGGAGTGCCATACTGTAGCTCTGTACAAACCAACACATTAGATCACAGTACAGACCACAATACATTTTAGAAGTATATTATGATTATAAGCCAGTAAGTGATGTTCATGTAAGTCCCTATTTAAAAAACGTGGGACTATTTTACCCATGTATCGCATAAAAACTGTATTTTAGAGCTCCAATATGCTTAGGCAAATTTCTATGTAAACAAATACTTCTACGTTTTGCTTGTGTACATATGAATTACATGTGTGAATATTTTATTCCTGCCATGTACCATTGTACGGTCGTAATGCATGTATTATTAATGTATAATGTATTCATTTATTGTTTGTACTCCATGTTGACATTAACAAAAAACACATTTTTCACTTCGAATTATAGGTAAAAATAATATTAGCCTACTACACATAGAATAGAAATATCTGCTATAAAATGAGCATGTTAGGCCCATTGCAGTTGAAGAAAACATATAACGATCATTTGCTTTTTATCAGCATTATCATTGTAAATGCACACGTTTATATAAGTAACTCCATTTAGCAACCAAATAAAAACACATATGTGTTAGATCCTGCTTTGGAAATTGCCATTCTTGATTAAAAAAAATGAAGGTGCCAATAGGGCGTTGGCAATTTGGCTGTCAATTTAGCATACACCTTAAATAAATAAAACACAACGGTATTTTCAAAGGAATAATTTATTTTCTGTAAAGATGTAATGTATTTGTTGTATTACCTTGATAATAAGTGGTATATATGCTATGAAATTAACGCCACTAACAGTTCAGGGATTATAAAAATATTTCTTAATATATATCTGAACACTATAAAGTAGCCTAGTTTATATACTTTGAAGGAACAACAGCACTGTTTGTACACCATGAAATCCAAACCAGCGTTCATGAGTACGCAAAGAGCACCAAACCACAGCGAGAAACGCGGGTTGTAGTTTCCTACTTCCCCGCTTTCAAGGCGGCAAACCGCGGCGCCTGCTCAAAAGAACTACTATTCCCAGCGAGCCCTGCGCGCCAATTAGAAACGTCAACGAGCCAGTGAACATTAAGCGGAGCAGACCAAAATCCCAAACAAGGAAATGGTGGGGGAATAAAACGACCAGAATATTTAATTAATGCATGTAATAATTAAAATTTTATTTTATTGTAAATTAAGACGTATTTATGGGTTGAAATGGATTACGACTTCAAAACAAAGCTGGCGGCCGAGAGAGAGAGAGTAGAAGATCTGTTCGAATATGAAGGTTGCAAAGTGGGTCGAGGCACCTACGGGCACGTTTATAAAGCTAAACGCAAAGACGGGTAAGATAACCGTGAACGTTATTGTTTATACTGATATAGAGCTGACTGCACTGTGCATTTTCTATTGACACCTTGGTTGTGTGTTAACCGGGGCGTTAGATTTGAAACCTCCCCGAAACGATAACCCGTGTCTCTGTGTTTTTGTTTTCATGTAACGCACTCACTCACTCACTCACTCACCAACGGTCCCCCCCCTCTTCCCTTTCCTCCTCCCCCTCCTCCCCTTCCCCACCCCCCTCAAAACAACACAACAATACAGTAAGCAGCGGTGCTACTTGTTTGACAAGTGTCGTCTTTTACGGTGCCTACGAAGCCAACTTGTCCTTATAATGTGTTTAAACGTACTGGTATGGTCATTCAACGCGATAGGGACATTTCAGCGTCTTTTTGTGGCCAAGCTACCCACTCATTTTAACACTACGCTACCAAACTTTGTCAACACTCGCAGTTACATGTAGTCTGTTCACTATTTTACGTCTTTACACTGTTACTGCAAGCATGTAAATACATACCAGCAACAGAAGATGGACAAATATGCTTAAACATGTGTGTTCTTTGCAAACAGTGTCACTATTGCTACAGCACATTTGGCACATTTTCAGTTGACAATAGCCTAATAAAAGTTAGGTTAATCTAGAGCTGCGCCATATATTGATATTATATCGATGTGATATGAGACTAGATATCGTCTTAGATTTTGGATATCGTGATATGACATAAGTGTTGTCTTTTCCTGGTTTTAAAGACTGCATTACAGTAAAGTGATGTCATTTTCTGAACTTACCAGACTGTTGTAACTGTTCTATTATTTGCCTTCTCACTTAGTCATTATACCCACATTACTGATGATTATTTATCAAAAATCTCATTGTGTAAATATTTTGTGAAAGAACCAGTAGTCAACACTACAATATCGTTGCGGTATCGAGGTATTTGGTCAAAAATATCGTGATATTTAATTTTCTCCATATCGCCCAGCCCTAGGTTAATCACTCTGACCTGACAGATTGGAAAAGCAAATGGAATGCAAGCAGTGCCCTTACAGGGGGATAGAGGACTTGCTTTATTTTCTTCCTTTTATACTTTAAAACGTATATATTTAGTTCTGGGGATTATGTTGAAAGTTCCTCATTTATTAAATAATTGCTTAAAGCATTTAAACAAGGTTTTTTGTGTTGGAGTTTGTAACATTCCAAAATCTTAATTTTGACTTGAAGATTTTCATTTTCACTGTAAATGCATATCGGTTCCAAATATCAGTTATCGGTTTTGTTAACTACTAATAATCGGTAGCGGCCTTGAAAAACCAGTCTCAGTTGATCCCTAAAACATAGGGCATACTGTGATCGGCAGTATATCATCTGTAAGCATTGTAAACATTGTATTCATTTAACATATGAAAGGAAAGCAAGATTTACTCCAGGAATAACTTCACTTGCAGAGACGAGCATTTTTTTTAAATAAGTTTTGAAAGCAGTGGCCTTGATAAACTAAATTGCTTCAACTTAATGCTGTGATACAATGCTACAGTTTGTAAAATGTAATATTGTGGTTGTTTCTGTACTTGGAAAGATACATTATGAGTGGAACGTGGATAGTTGCTGCTGTTAGCCTGGATTGTATCCGAGAAAGACGGCCAAAATGTTGTGTGTGCCTTATTTGCACAATTAGAGTAATTTTTCAGAGCATTTAGCTGTTGTGCGGACTTCACTCACTTTTCTTTGAGCATGGATTGTATTCTTAGAGGCTGGTGGCGAGGCCTGGGGATGTAGGGTGTCACATATTCCTACTGAACTTAACCTGTAGGTATATTTGAGTGAAAATTGAAAGGCAGCAAACCTCTTTCTGTCCCCAGTGCATGAAGCTAAAATGAATTATCACACATGCATGTTTTTTAATGTTTGCTGGCTTCACACCTAAGGCTTAAGGGATATGCAACTGTAGTCAGTTTGTCCCAGCTGGCAGGACAAGGAGAAGTATGCCCTCAACAAGATGTATTATCAGTGTTTTAAAGAAGTAGATGCATACAATCTGGAATTGTGCGACCGGGTGTCCGTTACCTTCCTCTTTCTTTGTGTTGGCGTTCTAACCTCTGGTGGATTTCTGAGGACTATGGTTATCTGCTCCTCAGATCTCTGCAGGGTAAATCCAGACAGCTAGCTAGACTATCTGTCCAATCTGAGTTTTCTGTTGCACGACTAAACGTACAATATGTAACTTTCTGCCGCTAGGTGTCTCTCAACCAAAACAATGGATGGTAAACACAGACGTTTGATGACGTTGGGAAGTTGCGTGGAATTGTGGGAGTTTTTATTGTTAAATACTATCGTTGATTAGGACGATTTTACCCATTCAGGTTTATTCACGTTACGTTTAGTAACGTTTATTCATGTCATACTAATAAAATAGCTGCAGTTTCCCCAACATAATTACGTTTTTCTTGATTCAGTCTGTATTGGCCGCTAGCTGACCAGTTAGCTAGTGAGCCAGCAAGCTAACATTAGTGGCTAACGTTAGCAGGTTTTAGCTGCTGGTTAATGACTATCACAGTATATTTCACATGCCAATGTCACCTTTTTTTTACCAGGCGGACAGGGTTTGTTGTAACGCTAGCTAGCTAGCTACTCAACGAGGCTGAGAGACGGGTGTGGGTGGGGATTGCAGGGGGACTCTCCGCGACGGCGATGATGTACGATTGCTGTTGTCAGCAGACAGTTACAGTAGTAACATTAAGATGGATTAATATTGATATGTATCAATAAATAAGGTTTCTGTTGTATTACTGTGTTTCAAAGTGGCATGTAATTAATCACAAAATGATGCCTTTTGGCAGAAAAAGCAGTGTTACAAGTATTTTTTTCTGTGACATTGTATGATTTACAATTACTCTCGAACGTAGCATCTGGGTGCCCGTGTTTTGACGGAAGTTACGAGTAACTAGATGGTAAAAGGTTATATGACGTCACTGACGGGCGACTAAATGAAACGTGACGTGTCTGAAAATAAAATAACAGATTTCTCTGGGTTTGCCATTTGGTGGAAACATTTGGGATAGTGTAACTACACAACTCAAAAAAATATATAACATAGGTATGGTCGTTTTTAGACATTTTAATGCAGAAAAGTTACATAATTGTACCTTTAAAGAAATGCCAATAAACCAGAGCACGTTTTTCTCCCATCCTGGAATGTGATGTGGACTAGCCAGACTCTCCCCCGCAGCGCTGTGGAGGAAGGTCTGGCAAAGCGAGACTAGAGGTGCTTTCCGACCGGATAGTACTACGAAAAGTACACTTCTAAGCAGTTCTAAGAACTACTCTCCCCCAAAATCTTTTTTTCCGTTTGCATTCCCACTGGCCAAGTGGCCATAGGGACTAGTAGGAGGGGTAAGGGAGTGATGCAAGCACGGCAACGGTCTTTATAGCATTGTCACTAGACCTTAGCGCCACATACAACAACAACAAAGCAGCATGGAGGAGGCCTTACACCTCCGGATCAGTCCACTTTTCCGAGTTCCGTCCATTCTTGTAGTAATTCACGTAATGTTTTGCTCAACTTTAGGAGCTCCACACAGTCTGACGAGAAAGTGGCAAACTCCATACCCAGTGAAAGTCACCGTTTCTCAGTTACAGGACGACCGGGGCTCGGGGCTCCGCGGAGCTCCGGAGCTGGCTGGCTGCCAGCTGCCGGCATAACTTTCGTATATTTACAGTTTGAATTTCGTCACGTCACTTATAAAACAGCTACCCCAAGGTCTTATAAAGCTAACTATGGTGTCCAATTTCAATTTAATGCATTTTTGTGAACATTAGGGGTCTCCTTAGGAGGAGCTGCTAGCTAGGCTATGTGTCCCATTTAATCCTATGGGAAAGATCGTTGCTACACTTTCGGCATAATTTTCGTATATATTTACAGTTTGAATTTCGTCATGCCACTTATAGAACATCTACCCCAAGGTCTTATAAAGCTAACAATGGTGTCCGATTTCAATGTAATGCTTTTTTGTGAACATTAGGGGTTTCGTTTCAGAGGTCTGAGGAGGCTAGCTAGCTCTCATTGATAGAGCTCCATCCAGCCGCAGGCTCTATCAATGAGACTCGCGGACAAGAGGCGTTTATTTCCCCGATCGTTTGTTTAAATAACTCAACACACATATCCATTATAAGATTAACTGGAACCTGTGGTAAGAGATTGCGGGCGTAACAAGCTCGCTGACCGCGCTCTCACTCACACACAGCGGCCATTTAGCAGGAAGAGGGAAGCTGCAGGCCCTGGAGCTCTGTCAGTGCAGCGGCGTTTGGTAGTCCATTAACCTAAAAAACTGTGACTTTGCGCGGGTATGGAGTGCCGTGGGCTGCCAGCCGTGATGGAGCTCCATCTACCTCCCAGCAGGCCGGGGTCTGTGAAGGAATGCAGGCCGGGCGGCGAGGCAGCAACACAGGCAGCACTGGCCGCTGAACTCCCGACACACAGTCGGACAAAATTTGCAATTAGCCATCAATTTTCGTAAAACTGCCCATATTTGACCTCTACATAGTTGATTTCTCTCCTAAAATGTTGTCAGAAGTGAATTTAATGATGATTAAGATGGTGAAAATTGTTAACAATGTCCCATTGTTGGTTGTTGCCATATGTCAATGGTTGTTGCTCCGTCTGCAAGTACCGAGTTGGCAGTGGGCGTGACTTATAAGTTTGACCAATCAAGTACACCTAGGAAAAGGGAAAAGACCCTGCTCTGAAGTAAGAGCTAAAAAAGTACGCTACAGAGGCCAGAGGAACTTAAAAATCCCCAAATTTTTCCTGTCGGAACACGATGAAAAAAGTGTTCTAGGAATGTTTAGTTCTAAGAACTGCAAAAATCCCTCCGGTCGGAAAGCCCCTTAGGTCCAGAGGAAACTTTGTTCAGACATTTGCAGTGCTGCTTGTCTCTGGTGGTTTGTTAAGCATAGGGTTATGGTGCTGGCATTGCATAGTACACACACCAAGAAGAGCCAGTCACCAGTGCATCCACAGAGCACAGTGTTCCAAATTTTGAGAGAGACGATGATGTCATTTCAGAGGCATTGCTGGCAAACAGTAATCAGCCAAAGAGGTAGGCAGCGGGCCTGAAGGACAGTTACCCAGGTCGGGTGTTTGGCTGTGTGTGGCCGACCATGTGGCCGTGGACCTCGTGGTGTGTCCCTCGCTGTTGGATCTCTTAGCAGCTGTTCCAGCATGTCGAATCGGCGTCAGAGGGAGTCGCCGAGAGAGAGTCCTCTGATTGGCCTCCTAACCTTGTTAGTTGGCGCTGGCGATCACTTTATCTTCCACAAGCGAGACGGCAAAATCAAGTTTACAGTGCCACATGAAACGTGATTCTAAGC